>NC_089222.1:37649327-37949327 GCF_963924675.1 Phocoena phocoena | reverse complement strand
ATTCACAATGATATTCACAATGCATCCTTATGCCTATGACATGAAACACAAAACATTCAAGATACACTAAATAGGGCTTCCCTGGTGGCGCAGTGGTTAAGAATCTGCCTGCCAATGCAGCGGGCACGGGTTTGAGCCCTGGTCCAGGAAGATCCCACATGCCACGGAGCAACTAAGCCCATGCCGTACAACTACTGAGCCTGTGCTCTAGAGCCCGTGAGCCACAACTACTGAGCCCCCGTGCCACAACTACTGAAGCCTGTGCGCCTAGAGCCCGTACTCTGCAACAAGAAAAGCCACCGTGGTGAGATGCCTGCTCACTGCAATGAAGAGTAGCCCCTGCTCGCCGCAACTAGAGAAAGCCTGCACGCAGCAACGAAGACCCAATGCAGCCAAAAGTAAAATAAATAAATTTAAAGAAAAAAGATACACTAAATATACATGAACCATATGAGGACTCAAAGTCTTTTTTTTTGTATACTTTTCATTGTCAAGTGTGGTCTTAAATTAGTCACCCACTGGTGACCCCATTCTGGCTTCAAAAATCCTCTGTGCAAGAAATGCAAAGAGTCCATATCTGCACATCAGACTAACTGGTGAACTACAGTTAATGGCTAGGTGGATTTGTCCCTGAGTCTTTCCAATAGAGCAAGTGTGCTATTGACCCAGGCACCTTCTGTCTGCTGGTACAGATATTCAAAAAATATCAATTGAATGAATGAGTGAATCTTATTATTGAGTTTTTTTCTAGATACACTTTTGAAAATAAAATCACAGGCTTAAGATCACCTTTTGACTGAATAGATTAACCCTGGAAAATCTATAATTACATAATTTTAAAGGGCATGGAGAATTTCAGAGCAAAAATTTCAAGGAGAAAAATGTGAGCTAGAAAATAATTCTATTACCAACTGTGTACCTTGATTCTACATGGCCTCACCGCAGACCCTGGCTAACCCTGCAGCTTGGCTACCTTCATTTGATTTTCATCACCTAATTTTAGGGTCTTAGTCGTCTCCTATGCTTACCTTTGAGAGAGACCCAGAGAGAAGGGAGCTTTATGTGTATGTGTGTTGTGCGGGGCGTTCTAGAAATGAGGCTTCTGTTTCTTCCCCTGCTGTGAGTGAGGTGCTGTACCCACAATGCTAACTCCTTCAGAAGCCACTTTATATGTTACCTCCATTTTCAGGGGAGGAGACTGAGCCTCAGTGAGGATAGAAACTTGCCCTAGGCATACAGTCTAACAGGTAGCAAAGCCAGGATTTAAAGCTGTGTCTATCTGATGCCTTCCCAGTCCATTTTATAGAAATATTGTCCTAATGAGAAGGAGGCCCACGATGACAGAAACATGAGATTTTTCTAAAAAACCACACCAGAGACTGAAAGAACACAAAATGAACTCAACCATCCCCCCATGTTATTTCTTAGAATGAATGAAATTAATTTCTTTTTTAACAGCATGACTTGGTGTTCTGTAAAGGATAAAATATCAGCTGAATACGTCTAAAGCAGCAGTAAACTGTTTGGTGAATTCACAGTTAAAATGGAAATAAAACTGATTTAGTAAAATTGGAACACAATTTTTTTTTTTTGCCATGGGCTTGGTAGGGTTTGGCTCATCCTCTTAGATATGAAAATCACTTTCTCCAAATTAATTTCTTGAAAACTAGCTGTCCTAGCCTTTCAAGCCAGGAGGTTAGATTGATCTGACGAACACCAGAATCCCTCAGAGCATCCTGGCCAGGGTCATAAATGAAATGGGTTAGATAATTTTAATATTTGATATAGTAATCCTCAGGGGCAACTGAACTGCAAAAGAATCATGCCTCCATTCGTTTCTGCTCATTTAGGTATCAGCTAGATTTCTGGAGAGAGATCTGGCATCTGGATGCTGCTGTTAAGAGAGATGAGGAGAAATGGGATGTAAAGAGTGTCCTGGCGCCCTTTGCCAGCAACCTATCCTTCTTAATATCACCCTAAAATATGCTGAACCAGATCAGGTACCAGAATGTTCATAGATGTTAGGAAACCAAAATAGGTTTTCAAGTAGAGAAAGGTGATGGTGGATCTATTTAACGTTAGAGCTTCATTCATTCAATCAAACAACTTGTTCACTCATCCATCTAATCATCCATCTATCTATCCATCCATCCACACAATAAATACTTATTGAGCCCCCAGTATGTGTCTGGTGCTCTGCTAGACTTGAACTAGAGTTTATAGACCTGTGTGGCCAAATAGTAGCCACTAGCCACATGTGGTTATTGAGCACTTGAAATGTGGCTGGTCCAAATTAAGATGTGCTATAAGTGTGAAATACATAACAGATTTCAAAGACTTAGTATGAAAAAAAGTAATGTAAAATATCTCCTCAGTAATTTTTATATTGATTTCATGTTGAAATGATAATTTTTTATATATTGGCTTAAATTAAAATATATTTTTACAATTAATCTCACCTGTTTCTTTTTACTTTTTAAATGTAAGTAATAGAAAATTGAAAATACGTATGTGGCTTTCAAAATATTTCTATGGAACAACACTGTTATAGCCTATTGGCAGAAGATTTCTTCCTATTATGTTCTTTTGCGGGGGACAGATTGAGGGTGTTTTTCAGGGAAGACAATAAAATACAAAGGCAGAAGGGATGATCCATGGTGGTTAGACAATATTTCTAGGTTTGGGGATCATTACATTTTTGTTCTGAAAACTTCACTTTGGATGCTAAATATCCAGGTCCAGTGTTCCGGAATTGAGAAAGTGTAGAAAATTTGGGATCCTGCAATGTTTGCCACTCTCTGGTATTTCCTGAGCTGTCATTGGATGTCCTAGATTCCTGAATATCTGTAGATTCCTGCTGGCATATGTGGACAGTAAAAAGATGGCTTAGAAAGAAGGAAATTCTTTTGGAATAGGTTGTTTGACATGATGATGTTATGGGAATTAAGTGAAGCTAACTTTGATCTTGTCTCTCTTATTTGAAATAAGACATCTGGGTTGTTTTATGTCTGCATTGACCTAATAGCAGGAAAAAAATAAATAATTTGAACTGTAATTAGATTGAGAATAACATCTAATGACTCTGGGAGTTTGCGAGATTAACTAGTTTTGGCAAAAAATTCTAAATAAATAAAAGAGGACTCAATTCCAAATTTTTTTAAATTAAAATTTAATTAAAATATAATTTAATTTTAAAATCATCATATTCTCAGATCAATGAATTTAGTGGCCTTTCTTCTTTCCTTTTTTAAAAAGCTACATAAACTAAAATGGGTCCCCTCTTTTTTCTACTATTCACAAGTGGTACATGGTTTATAGCCTCCTTTCATGCCCGCAGTCATGCTCAGTTATTTCCTCTCTGGATCAATGAGAAGAGTATGGATGGAGAAGTTAGCCCAGCACTTGTGAATGACAGAAAACCACACCAAAAACTCCTAGTGCAGGTCCTCAGACACACAAATGCTCTGTGTCTATCCATGTCCAACATGATTCATGTTGGAATGAACTTTCTCTTGACTAATGAGCTTAAGAGAAGATTTTGAAATATACTTTGGGGATTTATGGAAGTGAGAGACTTAAGAATGTGAGTATCATGGAGCTCAAGGAACTGTCAGTGACTCTACTGGGAAGAACACAGAAGTATAAGAAAGAAGAAATGGGACATGGGACTGATCTTTTCTGGAATTGGAAAACGTGCCATCAACGCCAGATATTATAGCAGAGACAGATGGCATGGCAGGTGCTGTGAAAGAAAAATGAATTACTACTAGGTGAACCAGAAAAAATAAACAAGAAGGACAGAGGAAAAAGTATACAAGTTCCCCTCTGTTGTCAGGAACATCTTCCCATAGCTGTAAAATGTCTAATCACATTCCACAGGGTTGTAGATTACAAAGGCAGTCTCACCTCCTTCTCCATTGGTTGCACTTCGGGAATTTATGGCCATTCTTTTGAAAGGACTCACTTTTTGTCTAGTGGCTTTCTAAGGAAGGAGGGAAGGCAACAACGAATTTGATACATGATGCCAATATTATGAAGATGCTACTGCTAATCTTTTTCTGGCTCAATTTGTTGTCATCTGATATGTAGAAACTGGATGAAACTCGCGTTGGTTTATTCCCAATTAACATCCTTTCATGGTGCGAATCAAGAGGATGGGGTTGGCATTTTAATAAATTTAAATCAAAGTTGTTTAAAATGAGTCTTAGAAAGCTGGGCTAAGTTCTCTCATTAGTTCCCCAGGGTTTAATATAGGTGCCTTGGCAAAATCATAAGTTAGGGTGTGTTGTGGGTCCATGGAATTGATGGGAATGGTTGAAACCAATAAAGGTGATCTACAAATGTTAAGGGTTTACCGTGAGGCACACATACAAAGAACAGTGCCAACATATGTAGATTTAATATAGGAAAATTCAGCAATATGCACTTGGCAACCACTGTTCCATCTCTTATATTAGACAGAAATGGATGCAGTTGAGCCTAAAATTGCCAATGTGAGTTGCTAAAGTAAGAAAAGTATGTGAATGATATTAAGGCCGTTACCAAAAAAAAAAAAAGGTGTCTGGGAAAGTATCTAGTGATGGTTTTGTCACTATATATGGAGAAGAAATTGAGTAATTAAAGGCTATAGAGTAACACTGACAACAAGTCATTACTATAGGGTTTTCAAGGGTAATTTTGACTATACGTAACATTTAGTTTTCCATTGTTTTTAGAAACCCTAATAGCCTTCCTAAGGTAGAACTTTCACTCACATACACACATATATGATTCACAAAATCATTGCAAAAATGAAACTTAATAACAACACGGAATCCAGACATAGCTTACACACCTTTTTTTTTTTTTTTTTTTTCATTTTTAGAAGAGAAAATGCACCCAAGGCTACCTGGAAATCCCTGTCTATTTCTTATTTTTTTCTTATTTCCTATTTCTTCTTCTCTCTGTTGCCCAGATCAGTCCTTTCCTCTGTTACAGTAAAGAAGGAAAGACTAAATATAGAGAATGAGTTTCTAGAGACTAATACCAAACTGGCCCTTCCATCTGGCTCACCTTGGAACAAATGAGTATATTGTTTGAGGATACACATTTTCTGCAAAGCTAGGGAGACATCACAGGGAAGCTATTTCAATCTGGAATAAGTCCTACATGGGGACTTGCCTGTAGTGTGAACCTGCTAAGTCATCCCAGAGGAATAATAAGCCTCGGAGTCTTATGTGCCAGCCAGGAGTGGATCTCCCTTTGCTGGGGGTGGGAGAGAGAAGGCTACATTCCAGCATAAGGAGGTTGGTTGCTGCAGAGCTTTGAAATGCCATGTTTCTTGACCTTATCAACAAGTACAAATCTCTACTTGACACCCTTCATTAGACTTCTGAACTTGGACAATGACTCATGATAAAACAGCTTCCAGGGCTTCCCTGGTGGCGCAGTGGTTGAGAGTCTGCCTGACGATGCAGGAGACATGGGTTCATGCCCCGAACCCTGGTCTGGGAAGATCCCACATGCCACAGAGCAGCTAGGCCCGTGAGCCATGGCCCCTGGGCCTGCACGTCCGGAGCCTGTGCTCCACAGTGGGAGAGGCCACAACAGTGAGAGGCCCGCATACTACAAAAAAAAAACAACCAAAAAACAGCTTCTTATTCTGCTTTGTGGTATTTTTTGTAAGAAACTCAGAGAAAATGTAAATATTCTCTGATTCCAGCGGAGACTGGTTAATGCTGCAGTTATACATTCTATCAGGTAGCAATCTGGTTTGTTTTTGTTTTCTATGTTCTGAAGCTCCCTTCTGATAAATGTCAACACATATTAGTCTTTATATAAGAGATACCATTATCTTATCAGTATCACATAGTTTGGCTCCTAATTGAGAATTTTCTCCTTCTGTAGGTATATAATGCAAATTATAATGTTTTCTGTTTCAGAGACTTCTATATTATATCCCTCAGATTAAAGATAGTGGTAGAATGGGGAAAATGAGCCAAAAAAACCCAAAAAGATGCTGAAAAATCCCAGATGTTCTTCTTTCCTGTACATAGCATAATTGCAAAGGACATTTTTCCAAAGAGGAAAATAGTCACTAGGCACTTAAAATGGGAAGCAATTTCAGTCTTTCACAGCTGCCACTGAATGGCATTTTACTTGACGATTGTGCTCACGCCATAGCTTCAGTGCTCTGTTTTAATGTGGCATTGAGAATAGTGTGACATCATATTATCCTTGCAATAAGCACTTCTTACACTAATAAAATGTTTATGATTTGCTTTATCAAACACCTATTCTTTGCTTTGATAAAAATATGCATTTTATGTCATTTCCATGGATAATTTCTTATTATGAAGTTCCAACACTGATATTGCTTTATAATAAACTCCTAATTTACTCAAATCAAAAAAGCAGAAAACTCTAAGAGAAAACTAGATATATAAATATATATTTTAACCATTTCTCTGTGGTTGTAAAAGACATAAATAGCAAGGAAAATAGTTTCCACAACTTTTATTTTCAGAAATGCAGCCTACAGAAATATTTATATACACTGCAATCATTTATAACTTCCATAACTTCTATAACCCTCTAGCAAGAACAAATCTTTACAGAACCTGATTTATTACAGGATCCTGAACTACCTTCTGAATCATCAAAACTAAATTTACCTTAGTGTAATTTTATGTCAAGTATTCTAATTCTTTAAAAATTTGTAAAATCCATGTCATATAGTAAATCTCAAATAACCAAAACATTATTTTTTTCCTTCTTTTTCCCAAATATCTTCATTCTCATTCACCTCAGGTATATGATAATCCATATGACTATAAATCTCAATTAACTAGAACCTTCTTTTAAATTTTTCCTCCCAAACTATCTTCAATCATCCTAGGTAGTTTCCATAAATAAATGCAGATTGAAGAAGATCTGGTTTTAGGAACATTCTGAAAGCTTCCACAGGGAGATACTTAAATTGTCTTTAAACAGTTGTTAACACAATGGAGATAAAATATTGCAGCTCCTTGAGAATCAAAAACCAGATTGCAACGAAGAGTCACATTTTCAAGTAGTCGCTCCTGTAAAGCCTCTGCTCATGGTAGCACTTAGCACTTATCACAACAGATTGGAGACTAATCTGACCTAGAGTCATTATAAAGTAAGAATACCCTCAGAGAACTCACTCCAAAATAATGATGGCTGGGTTATAAACTCCCCTTCCAATTACGTTTATTGTTTTAGTTGATAAAATCACAGAAGTGAAAGGAACCTGGAGAAAGTGAGCACTGTAATGGTAGGAGCCACACTCCCGGCGCCTGCAACTGCTCAAAAATTAATGAAGATGCAAGATGCGGAGCACTGACTTTGTGGGTAAATATTGAGGCTGAAAGACATCGACTGGAAAGGTTTTTATCTTTCATGTTCAGTCAAATCAGTCTGAATATATTTCATTTCCTACTGTGAGTGGAATAAGTCGTCAAGCTAGAATCAGTAACTCTAGAGTCTTTTATTACATTTCTTCACTCACCTTCCATGGGGGTGTTACTGTCTGGTCGATTTGCGAAGACTACATCCACATACTCGAGCTGCAGCCTCTGGAGGGAGCCCTTCAGTCCTGGGAACAGAAGCAGGAAAACCTCAAAAAATCTAAATATGAGCACTATTAGAAATAGTTGAAGCTTGGTTTCCTTCAAGAATTTACTTTAAAAAAGAAAAAGCATTGGATTAGTTTCAAAAAAGACATCGAATACTGTGATGTGTTTATTGGCCCCTAGAACCTTTTAAAAATATATCAAGGGCTGACGTTGTCCCCAACAAAGAAAAGCCTTAGAACTTTCTCAATGGTATTAGTGCTCCACTGGAAATCCACAGTTGGTAATGACTTTTCACGGTGGCTCCTGTGTGGCTGTGTCTAGAAGCAAAGTAATAAAAAGCAGCCTGAGTTTAACTTCTTTCTTCTTGAAAAATGCAAATTAATGTCATGTTTTGAATTACTTAATGGGCTTATAATGGGATGGAGCTATATTTATTGCATATCAAAAACAATAAAATGGTGTAAGTCATAAATAAGTGACTGATAACCCCATCATAATGTACACATGGGTTTTAATAGGAATAAAAGGGTTGGCAAATGAAGGCTTCGCTCAACATTTTACTAATGAAAACAAAAGTTCGAAGAACCTTAAATATAGCTGAGCCCTACCGTTTCTATTATTCCCCATTCTTTTGAGAAGAAACAAAAACACTAGAAGCCCTAAAGATTTAAGGGGTAATATAAAGGAGAGAGTGAGAGCTTAAAAAAAAAAATCTGGAGCCAATAATCTACGTCTCAACCCTAAACACTGAGTCACATTCCTATGATTATGCAGAAAAAATATTTAATTTCAGTAAAATTAATACTTCCCTGAGACAGAACATATTGTATATAGTATTATGCAACCAAAAAGATGACAGTGTTCAAGAATTATTTTCTCATTTCTATGAGGCACAGCATTTCCTTATCAGCCTATTTAATTCCACAGGAAGACCGGGGGTTTTTCTCTTTTTATTATAGGCGTAAAATTAATTGCATGTTAAATGAGGCGCTTATAAATTTAAATTTGGCTCATTTAAATTTGATTTTTCAAACTGGCTTATCAGCCAGCCACAATTACTTTTCTGACAGGAAGATGGAGTGCTTGAATACAGTTCTGGAAATATTTTTTCATTAATTGAGAAAGGATTGTCTGTGATGGTAGCTTGTTAAAAGAAGCACTGATGAAGAGATTAGGGCAGACAGGTGTTGTAAAGTCTAATGCCTGTTCTTAAAAAACCACTGGCTTTCAGGCTCAGGGTATTACCAGCTATCTCAATGGGCATCTTGAAATTAAATTCGGCTTAAAAAGCACTATGATATGAGCCACCTTTGGAAGCAGCTGTGTGTATGGAGGAGGTAAGGAGAGGAAAAGATAATTAAGCAAACAATAATAGGGTATCCCAAGGTCTGAAGGGTTGGAAATCTGTACTCTAGCGTGTGATCCCACTTGGGTTATTTGACCTTTTTGTGTGTGACTCAGTTCTCTAACCTGTAGTGGAGATAACAATACTTACAACCTTCAGGATCGCTGCTCCAGAGAGCAGATAAAATCAGTTGGCAAGCACTTGGTAAGTGCAACAGTCTATAGAAGTGCGGTAGTTATAACAGTGGTGCTCACATCTGGAAAGACTCAAGATGAATGGTGCCAAAGACTAGATGCCAAAGATTTTCACTGGACCTCCTGGTTTTAAAGGGAGACATTTAGTGACAGTTCTGGCCCATGCCTGGCACTGGAAACGAAGTGTCCTCCTTTCTGATGATGGCACTCTTCCTCTGTGCTCTTCTGAACAGCTCAGTGTGGGCTGAGAGAAACCAGAAGGAGCTATGACTAACTCTGACCTGTTGGAATGCAGTGTGATCAGTCACAACGTAAGTCCTTTCCTCTTCCATGCCATAAGCAAGTACTGAGTTCCAATTTGATCTGAAACTGTGCTGGGCTCTGGGGGGTTAAAGATGCATGGACATGGTATTTGTATTTATCTCCAGGGACCAAACAGTACATACTGAGAGCATCTGTTGGCAAAGGTTCATAGTTCAAGGTAATAGTATGCACCCATAAATAATGACATGGACTTGATAGAATGACAGTCCCATTGTATTCAGTCATTCCTCATCTCTCAGTTCTTTCTCCGGAAAGTCTTTTTTCTTGATATTTAGGCCAAGATTCAAGAGTATTCACGTGAGAATATAAGAAATGATGTGTTGTATCCTGTCAATGATCCACCAGGTCTCTACTCTGACTCTGAAGTGGAGTAAAAGGAGGTTGTGCACCTAAGAGACACTGTCTGCTCACTTTGAAAATCTCAATCACATAAAGTCTTGTAATCCATGGCATGAATTTTGGATTTTACTCTTTGTGAGATGGAAAGACGTTGGTGAGGGGCTGGGAGGTAAAGAAATGGAGTTAAGTTGGGGAAATGATGATATAAGATTTGTGTTTTGAACTGATCTCTTGGCCTGCTGAGAGTGACCTTCAGGGGCGAGAGTGACAGCAGGGAGGGGAGACCAGTGAGGAGGTCACTGTAGTAGACAACGCTTGGACCAAGTTGATGAGAAGTGTTCAAATTCGGGACAAGTTGTATAGGTAGAAATAAGAGGACTCTTGGTGTACTGAATATAAAGTGTGGAGGTAGAGGTATCAAGGAGGACTCTTAGATGTTTGGCCTGAGAAGTTAAGTGACTGTTAGTAAATGAGAAAGTCACGGGAGAAGCAGATTGATGGTGGTGTTGGGAGCCATGATGGGTCTGAGCAGCACATCAGTCAACCCCACGGAGCTCTTGGCTGCAGGATGGACCAGTCTGGCATTCAGAGGAGAGGTCTTCATGCAGGTGCGGCACAGGCCTTGGGATCCAGGGTACTAAATCGCGCTGGCTTCAATGACTTTGCCAGTCTCTTAGCCTCTTTGGACCTTAGTAGCCTCATCTGTCCACAGACAAAATGGAGCTAGATGGTCTTTCTGTTTTGATCTTTCATGTGACTACAAAACAAACCAGGTAGTCCTGGCTTTTTCTATTTGGATGCTTTAATCTTGTAGCAACATAAAGACATGCTAACAAGTGTCTCCTTGAGAGCCATTTAGGGTTTATCTCCAATAAACAAATCGTCATATTCTACCTCTACTTAGCAAATGTTTGTTGAGCATTGGCTTGGGGCCAAGTATTGTTTTAAGTTTAAGTAGATGTGCAAAAATGCATTAACCTTGGCTCCAGAGAGGCATCCGAATGGCTAATCATGACCTAAGGAGGTAAGTGATCCCGTGCAGCGAATGCACTTGCTGAAGGCACTTTTGACATTAGCCTGTCCCTTGGCGCTAACCCAGTGTCTGTGGGAGTGAAGACAGGAGAAGCAGGAGAAACGCTCCCTCCTCTTGAGGAGATGTCTAGATGTTAACTGGCAAGTCCTCAGAAGTCCACAGGAGAATAAATTATGTAAAGAAAATAGCTTTCAAGTGACTATAGTAAAAAGAAATCTAAGTTAATCTCTCTTTTAGGTTCTGAAGTGTAACAGGAACTGTATTGTTCATAAGGTGAAAATTGATTCAATTTAAGCCTCTTTCATGGGCGTCTAAAGGAATATGTTCATTCCAGATGTTAAGCAGTTTCGGCAGGGTTAGAGGTGGAACATGTGTTCATCATTGCAGATTTAACTCTGTAGAAACAAGGCCACGAGTAGTTTGGAAATTCTGCAATGTTCTCTTCAAATAGGCTGTGTCATCATCTTCTACTCCTATGGCATATTTGTTTTCCGATCAGGCTTGAAAAAAATGTTGCCTTAAATAATGTACACTGCTTCCCAATATAATTTTCCAGCTTCTTCTCGGCAGACCTCTCTGTCATGATTTGAGACATGCTTATTTTTATAAAGACTGCCCTGCATTAGAATAATGTAACTGGCTACACCTCCCATTATGAAACATGATTGTTTTGGGTGGGTGATTTCAGTTTACCATGAACATGGTGCACTGGGAAGGAATCCTGTGGTGAATCCATTTGTTAAGAAATTCATTCTTTAATTGAAAAATCATCAATTGTCTCTTTTTTAAAAAGTTCAGATAGTAGGGTTTAATATTTGCCATTCATTAAAAAGTTTCAAGCGGAGCTTTCTCAGATTATTTTCCTCTCCTCCTCCTAAAACAAGGACAGTGGGTTTGTGTATTGAATCACATAACAAAACTGTTGTTTACCTGAAAGGCAAATACAGACTTAAACACAGCTTTTGCCTATAAAATCACAGAAACAATTTACTTATGCTTACAATTTGACTTACCAAACTATTTCCATTCTTTCATGTTAGATACTAAAGAGCTTTGATCTGCTAAATTTTAACACTGGCACAAATTTGGGTTTAATGAATGTTTGTGGAATGGCTGAATGGATAAATAGACTTTCAGAGCCTGGGAGGATCCTGTGATTCCAAATGAATATAATAAAACTATTAGTGAAATTTCTACTCCCTCCTTATTAATCTAAGGAGAATGTTGTTTCTAGCTGGATCTAAGTCAAGGACTTTGGGCTCACTGAAAAGGTCTTTCATATGACTTTTTTCAAAATTGCATTATGCCCAAATCAAGCTAATTTTACACTCTAAAAACTAACTCAGGTGGCCAAGGTCACCCAGCCCACAAGTGGCCTGAACTCTACATGAATTGGACTTCTGTCTCATTCTTTAACAGTGCTTCTCAAATTTAATGTGCATATGAAACCCCAATGTTGAATAGAGTCATCCTCATCACAGGCCAAGTACCAATGAAACCTGAGGATAATGATTTGTAAACTTTTTCAAAATTTATTCTGGGTCTAGAAATCTCACGTCCCTTCTTTTTTTCTGTAAAATTCACTCAATTCCCTAATTTCAGCCTGCCTAGAAATACCCTTTGAGCTGAATCTTGCAGTCATGAGTATTTTTGTCTTTGGCTGAAACTATAAACTGCAAAATACCACCAACAGTAACAACATAATAATTGATCCCAATTCTTCTTCAACCTCAAAAGTTTGAAATTTTGTATTAGCTTGAATCTGGGTCAATTTGAATTTCAGCTGAACTGGTTTATCCATCCTGAGAGATTAGTTCCCAAGAGGATTTCTGACTTATTTAAAAGGAGAGAGAATTTTATTTCTATTGAGTTGTATGTGGCTTGAAGAAAACTGACTTAAAAAGGAGAGTTCTGAAATTATGCATACACACTGGTAAATATTAAAGCAATAGAGATTCAGTGAAAAGCACAGTAGCACAACTTCTCCATTCTTTTTCTCATCAATTTTTCTATTTCTTTGTTGATAGTTAGTGTAAATCACTTTCTGAATCTCTTTTTGAATCAATTAGATCAAAAAGAAAAGAAAAGAAAAACAAGAACTTTCTAGGCAGCACACTGCCACCATGTTTGTTCAGCTTGGTACACAAGCCAAAGACTTGGATTTTTTCTGTTTGACAAACTTTGTGGTAGATGACAAAAGTCATGGGGCAAATGCCAGAGCAGGAATGGTAACAGTTTGGGGAGGCAGGCTGGGTTTGACTGTACAATGTCAAACTGGATACTATGAACTGAGGAGGGATTTTGTTTGGGTAAGGAATTTGCAAGCTTTCTCAAGAGCTAGAATGTGGTCATTCATTGTGGCAGCCTCAGAATATTACTTACTTAGTGTCCTTATCCATAGGAAGAAGACTGGTAGTTACACTATTAAGAACGATGATGATGGTGATGATGACAAAAATTACATGTATTAAGTGCTTATTATATGACAGACACTGTGCTCAATGTAAACAATCTAAGTTCAATCCCTGAATAGTAACCTTGTGAGGTAGGATATTGATAGCCCATCTCAGAGTCCAGGAGATGAGGATGAGTGAGGTTAAGTAACTTGCACAAAGTCCCCCAGCTCATAAATGACAGGAGTTGGAACTTGAAGCAATGTTTTTCTGATTTCAAAGCCCAGAAGCCTACAAATATACTAAAAAACAGTTAGTGATTAATACATACATTTTTGTATTTGTAAGTAAGTGTGTATAGGTAGATAGACAAGTCAGTGACACTACAGGGAAAAGCAGGGAAGGCTATGCACTGTATTGTCAAACTGGAATGAGATGAGGTGACCCGAGGGGGGAATTTACTTCTTTCACTGTATTTATTTTGAAAGTAGTGGGATTAGAGTACATCTTATGTTTTGGGTGACTCTGGTATTTCATAAATGAAATTAGTTTTAAAATGGAGAAGAATCATTTGTCTCAATGATTAATTATGAATCTAAAGTTATAAAAATCTTGAATTTTTATGGAATTGTTCATGAACTAGTGTAAAGATGTTAGAAACATATGGCGGCCCCTTTTAACATTTTTCCTTTATTGCAAAATGTAGAAGCATAAAATTTTTGTAATATATAGACAAGCAAGAAATAAATAAAAAATTCCTCACAATTCTCATAATCCTTACAGTAGAGTACCAGTACTCTACTACATAATAGATCTTGGAGACTGTATTATTTCTTGTTTATTTCTAAATGATACCATTTTTGAGTACCATTGCAAAAGCAATGGCACTGTGAATCAATTACCTAGTAGTCACTTTCCACCAGTTTCTTTTAATGCATAGATGCTCTTTTTAAAAAAGCATAGTAGTCTTAACGTATGTCCACATAAAAACTTGTACACAGATGTTCAAAGCAGCATTATTCATGATGGTCAAAAAGTGAAAACTCAAATGTCCATCGACTGATGATTGGATAAACAAACTGTGGTATACTCATACAATGGAATTTTATTTGGCAACAAAAAGGAATGAAGTACTGATACATGCTACAACATGGATGAACTTTATGCTAAGTGAAAGAAGCCAGTCACAAAATATTACATATTGTATGATCTCATGTGTATGAAATGAGACAAAAGTAAATTAGTGGTTGCTTGGGCTGTAGGTAAGGAGGGGATAAGAAGTGACTCTTAGTAGGTACAAGGTTTCTTTTTGGGGAGATGAAGGTGTTTTAAAATCAAATTATGATGATGAGTGCACACTCTGTAATTATTCTCAGAACCAATGAATTGTATACTTTAAATGGGTAAACTTTTATGGTATATAAATTATATCTCAATAAAGTTTTTAAAAAATCTTACAAAAGTGCTTTATTAACGTTAGCATAGCTGTAAAAGAGAAGAGTTCTAGAGGATCCAGTCTTTTTGAGTTTTCATTTTCCCCTCTATATCACTACACTCCCCACACTCAACCCCAGGAAGAAACGTGGTTGATTGTGGTTCTTTTTATAGAGAATTTTTTTCCCCTTCCAATGTGTTCTGAACTTGTTTGGTTGATACCTTTCTTGAATCGGCAGCCGACAAACGAAAATAAAATGGAAGCAATACTCACCTTCAATAATATGTTTTCTTGACAACCCTCTTTCCGTCTCAGCTCTGACAAGAAAAAGAAGCAAATGACTTTGAGTGGAGGTGTGCTTTTTTAAAAATCACTGTTTCAAAAGGACAGAATAATCATTCTAGACTGAATTGTTAATGGTATTCCCTGTTCTTAGCAAATTCTGCACCACTGCAGGCTGGGGAGAGAAGGCTGGTGGGCAGCACACCCAGCGGCTTTTCTTTGTAGACCCCAGGAGATAAACTAACCATCACTGTCATCATACCATGTAAATAACAACTCAGCTGTGCACACCTTGTCCATATATAATTTGACACTTGACACATGGCTCAACTTCCCACCTTGTTTTTAACCAATCCCAAGCTAAACAAAACAAAACAAAACGAAAGCTTGACGTAAGTTTGCGAGCTTACTATAAGATTGTCGGGCTACTGACAGCATTGGCTTTTCTGAGAAAGGAAGCAAATCTGAAAGTGACTTTTGACTTTCAAAAGAAATTAAACAACTATTTTCTTTTAAAAGGTGATGTACCGAGTCTTCCTTAGTTTTCTAAGAAGATGAATATTTAATGGACTTTTGCCTGCCCAGACCATTCTCAGACTCTAGCCAATTAGAAAGAAATGTGGTCCTTGAGTTTTAAAGTACTGATGAAATACTTCTTTAACACCAATGCCTTTGGCAACCCCCTTTTTAAAAAATTTATTTATTTTATTTTATTTTTGGCTGCGTCGGGTCTTCATTGCTGCATGCCGTCTTTCTCTAGTTGTGAGCAGGGGCTACTCTTTGTTGCGGTGTGCATGTTTCTCATTGTGGTAGCTTCTCTTGTTGCGCAGCATGGGCTCTAGGCATGCGGGCTTCAGTGGTTATGGCTCGCGGGCTCTAGAGCACAGGCTCAGTAGTTGTGGCGCACAGCACACAGGCTTAGTTGCTCCGTGGCATGTGGGATCTTAGACCAGGGATCGAACCTGTGTCCCCTGCATTGGCAGGTGGATTCTTAACTACTGCACCACCAGGGAAGTCCCAGCAACCCCCTTTTAAAACATAGTAGTTTATCATGTGCCTTTGGTGATTTTGTATCTTTTAAAAGTATATTAGATAATACTGTATGTAGTACTCTATTACATAATGGTTCTTTCAGACTGTCATATTTCCTGTTTATTTCTAAATCATAGGCAAGGTTTTGAGTACTACTAAATCACAGACAATAGCACCAGGCAATGGCACCATGAATCAGAGTATACACAATATAAACCTACGTTTCTCATATGCACCATGCGGCTTTATTTTCATATAGACTACAATAGGTATAAAAATCTAAGTTTCATATTTATCATAAACAAACTCAAAATCAGCATTAAAATATGAGTGTGTGTATACACATATACATTTTGATTGGAAAATTCCCCTTCAATTTTATCTTTAACGATTCCTTATGAATTATAGGGAAATAAATAAGGTTTTGTTTGTTTGTGTTTGTCTTTGTTTTTTGTTAGAACTCCATGGAGATCGTTGAGATTTCCATGAAAAAGAATAGGGAATAGTTTGCTGTTTTCTCACATGTTTGACAAAGAGGCCAGTCTTCTAAGTCCTGCTGAATAACATAAGTACCAGTTCAAATACCAGTAGGCCCATCAGAAGCCAATTCATCCTGTGAAATTTGTTCTGCATCCCACAACAGAGAGAGGACCACTCTTTTATTTGGCCTGACAGAGAGTGATACAGGCAGCTTTCTGTTATTCTTCGATGAAATGGTCCTTTTGATCAGCATTTTCAGAGCCCTCTGCAGAAATGATCAGAGACTTACACGTGGGGCCAGACAAGATATTTTTATCATCGTTTTCCGTAGAAGTCTCTGAGTTTTTGGCAGATTTGAGTAGCTTTTCTTCTGTGATGCTATGTGCTTATTTTCTTTTCCTGAAATTTGAACTCTATTTTGGAAATGGTTCTAAGTATGATGTTGGTATTTGAAAATCTCCATGAATCACTCAGTAACAAGTGACCACATGCTTTGCACTAAACTTCTTTGGGGGTATCTAGCTAAAATTGAATCCTAGGCTAATTGCTATTTCTTTCAAGTGAAAAAAAATAAATCTTTCTTTCCAAACCAATTAATTTTAGTATGTTAGATGTAAAATGGTTGCCTAAAAGGATCAAAGCACGAACTACTAGTTGCTTCTTGTCAAGGAAATAAAAGGTGTTTAACTTACTTTCCACCCCAGTAGAGTTTGGTTGTTATGACCAGGCTGGACCTCCTGTATGTTAAACAAACACAGAGAAATAGTAAATGAATTGCTGGTTATAGTACTGAGTCATATTATTATTATAGCACCAGAAAAATTTATTGTACCTCACATTTTAAGAAACTGGTGAAGAGATAAATTTATGTCATTGAAACCTAAGGACAAAGGGAAGCTGATGAGTGGGGACTTGAAGTCAGATCCAAGAGAAAGAGTTCTGAAGGGAAGGGAACTTTACTTGGAGGGGCCAGACGAGGAGGAGGAGGGCTGTGACAACACACAGGTGATTGGGTGGTAGTAAAGCAAAGGTGAGTGGTAGGCATGGAGAGTCAGAAAGGAAAGTGAGAAGAGTAAGTAAGAAGACTTAAAGCATGGACTGCATTAGGAACTCAAATAGACAGTCACCAACTAACACTCATCGAGCATCTGACATAGTGTTGATTGATCATGAACTTTCCTGGGGGTACATCCACCCTCTGCCAAGGACAATGGACCTTAGTGTCTCTGAGTTATGACTCTTTCCAACCAACTGGAAAGAGTCATGCAACCAATTGCATTCACAGGAAAGAACTGACTACATGGAAATACGAATAAATTTAGTCAATAAATAGGAATAAAATTTCTTTGAGTGTCTTATTAAATGGAAATGTTATTTTAGAAAAACAATCCTAAAAATCCTTAACTCAAAGTTTCACCACTTTATTCCTAAGGGAATGAAATGTGGGAATCTTGTCAGCAAATTCATTACTTCCTCAAAACCACACCCAAGGGCAGGAAATGCAATCACACCATTATGATTGTGGAATATGAATATGTCTTGAGAACTATAGTCATATAATTTAAAATTGGGAGGCAGATCTCAATGTAATTTACTTTCTCCAAGTATATAATTCAATTGAACTGGTCGAGGAAAAAAAAAGGCATTTGAGATTCAAAGGTTAAGACCAAACTTCAGGAGTATTTGAAACAAGGCATTTATAATTCAGCTGTGGAGTCGATGCCTGGCGCCCTCAGATATAAAAGCCTAGCATGATTAATGATAACCAATGCGGAATGGCGGTGACAACTCTGACAACTTGGCTGCAACAAGAAAAATTTGTAGAAAATGTCAGTAACCCCATCCCCCTGAAGTTAATTCCCTGAAAAGTAATTTGAATCACTGTAACAGAAGGTCTACGAATATATGCATCTGGAGATTACACACCCCAAAAGGGCTGATGCACTTTCCAGGTTAATCCATCAACCTCGTGATACGTAGTATAACAGCAATCTGCCACAGGGGAGCTGGGTCTCCTTCAGCAAACATTTTCAGAGCTTCAACACAAAGCTCTGGATGGAATCTGATTAAAAAATGAGTACAGCCCTCTGGATTATTCAGAGCAATTGGGCCTGCCGAGGCCGCACATTTTTCCAAAATTAGGCTTTCTGTAAAATGTTTGGCCTCTATGGATGTGCACACTGATATTTATGTTCAAATAGCAAGAGTAGACAACAACCTGATGAATCATCACTGACCTCACGGAGGCATCTAGAGCAACTCTTCTGAGTGGGTGAAGAATGATATTGTGAGTATTTCATATTGATATAGCACAGCTTTCAATATTCTTTTGTCCACCTTATCTCACTTTATCAGCACAACACTCCATGAATAGTTATGCCATCCATTTTATAGGTGGGGAAAGTGAGGCTCAGAAAAGAGAAGTAACTTGCCCTGGATAACACACCTAGCAAGCAGTGGTCTTGGGACAAGTAGGCAAGGATGCTGGTTGAAACTGCTTTTGTAGCCTCCATGCTGTGATGTTATGGTTTATCTTTTCAGCAATCTCGGGTGGGCAGCTGTGAACTGACATGACCTGATATCAATTTTCTGTAGCATGGGGATAGCTTGAGTTTTTATTTGCAAGACAGAAAGGCAGTTTGTGAAAGATACATGTTAATCTATTTTCTACAAAACGTGTAGAAGAAGCTTTGCAAAGTATGGTGAGTGATGAGTAGACATTCTCTGGATGCAGAGGGGAAGAGAACTACAGCACCGAAGTCTCCCCTTCATCCTCAGGTGTACTCTGGCAGCTGACACCTCACTGTTGATTTCACTGGACATTAGTGGACTCATCTCCAAGGTCTCTGTTATAGGTTGAATTGTGTCCCCCGCAAAAGGTATGTTGAAATCCTATCCCTCAGTACCTCAGAATGTGAGATTATTTGGAAATAGGGTCATTGCAGATGTAATTAGTTAAATTAAGATGAGGTGATACTGGAGTAAGGTGGGCCCTTTATCCAATATGACTGGTGTCTTTATAAGAAGACGCACAGAAACACGAGGGGAGAATGCCATATGAAGCCAGAGGCAGAGGTTGAAGAGCTGCAGTTGTAAGCCACAGAATGCCAATGATGGCCAGCAACCACTAGAAGCTAGGAAGAGGCAAAGAAGGATTCAGAAAGAGCATGTCCTTGCCCAAATATTCATTTTGTACTTTTGGACCCCAGAACAGAGAGAATAAATTACTGTTGTTTTAAGCCACCCAGTTTGTAGCACATTGTTACAGCAGCCCTAAGAAAGTGATACAGTCGTATCTGAGCAGTGATGGATGAGCCAACATTCTGAGTAGGAAGGTGACTCAGGCAAGGTGGAGGACTGGGTGGGGATGTGAATATTTTTCCGTATTTAAGGTTGAATACAATATTCTTTTCACACTCTTACAGTCCCTGGAGTAGGGAAAGAGGAGAGGGAGAGGGAGAAAGAGGTCACCAAAGTTTATTTGTTCATATCGCCATACACTTCTGGGTCTCCATTTCCACTCGTCCCATAGAATGGTTATTTATTTGGCCGTCAGCAGATCTTATACCAGAGCAAAAGAGGACTCCAGATTTGTCCTGTGGCCTTGGCTGGACTCGGCCTGATCCTGTACTCATGCTGGGGGAGAAGCAGCTACTGGTGCTGACAGGTGTAGCGATATGGAGGGGGTTGGCCCCCCACCCCGCCACCACTATTGCATCACTCGTTACTACTTGCTTTGGCTCCAGAAGGTGATGGGATGCAACAGGACCCCTCAAGGATAGCAGATGAAGCACTTTCCTGAATGCCCAGATAACAGGGCTCCCAGCGCACAGGAGAGATGCTGGCTAATCGTGTTCAGATAAGAAAGCTTTGGGATATTTATCCCAAGGGTTTCTTGTTGCATCATTTCTTTGCATCCAGAGTTGTTAATAAAATGAACAATGAACATAAATATGTGTGTAGAGATAAGTTTTCTGTCAGCTGGCTTCCTTCACCAGATTACCACAAATGGCAGTCAGAAACCATGAAAATGCCACTTTCTTTTACGCACAAATATCTCATGAACATTCTCTGCTCAACCCATGGTAATTCATTGTGATCAATGACAAGTCAATAATTTTTGAAGCACAAGTAATGAGCTCGCTAATATTTATTTTCAAGGCACTGTAAATCATTTCTTTACAAAGAATTGACTTTTTTTGACAGCCTTTTGGTCAGTTGTCATGCAATTTTATTTTCTCTTCTCTGGTACAAAACAACAACAGTCTTTTTAAAGGCAAGTAAATGATTACGGTGAATGCATTACCTCCAGCCTTTCTTCTTGATAATGCTCCCCAGAATCACTTCCGCCCTGAAGAGGAAACAGATAATGTCTTAGGATACAGTGTCCTGGAAACGCAAGAGTCAATCCAAAACACAAGATCCCCTCCTTGTTTGAACTCTCAGTGCCTACATGTCCCGAAAATAGAAGCTGCTCTTGGCTGGTAGCAGTTTCCACTGTTTCTGCTTGTGCCTGCGGAATCCTGCTCCTGGAGCATTCCAGAAGCACCTGCCAAATCCTGACACACTGGCAGGAGACCGCCGGCAGTCCTGATACTAGGAAACAGCAGAGTCACTTGGCAGTTTGGTGTTTTTGAACCAATGATCCCATATATAACTGTCCTCTTTGGCGGTATCCAACGGGAGTCAAGGGTTTCTTTCTAATGGCTGTGGTCTCCGATTGTGACTGGGGAGGACAATGAGACCTCATGCTTTTCAGACAGAAAATACTGACTCCAGGCGATCTTGCAGGGTAAAAGAACCTATGTGTGGCTTTAGATGTCCCAAAGCCAGGATTGTAGATGCAGCAGCCCACATAGAGAATGTCCTGGATTCCAGTGACAAGCGTTGTCACAGGAGAAGGATATAAGAAGTCGTAGGGAAGTGTCCTTCCTGCCGCTGACTCCGGTCGTGGAGAGTTATACTGAAGACACCCTCACCATCCTCTCCCCCTCCACCTACCCCAGCTGGGACCCAAGCTTAAGGAGACCAAAACTTCCTTCTAGGTTCCTCCCAGCCAGACCAACATTGTAAGAAGTAGGTGGGCTCTCAGGCTTCGTGAATGGTGACATCAATATAATCAGCACTTTATCCATTAGCATCTGTCTCTGTTGGAGTGTACAGCCTGGCAATAAACCATGAGGTGGGTTGGCTGCGGGGCATGCCCCAAGCAGGTATGTGTTGAATGTTACTTCTGGGCTCTTTCCCCAGACTCTCTTGCAACCTTGCATTTCACAGTGGGAACCTATCTCATTACACGAGGACAATCAATCAATAATTAATCAGGACCGATTATCCTTGACAACAGGAATACAAACATAGCTCTAAAAGACTTGCTAATCACTCCCCCTTTTTCAGCCTTAGGCCCACTTGGTAATAAGCAGGATTTAACAAAAGAAGAAAACGCTGAGATAGGGTAGCATGTGGAAAGGAACAAGGCCTCGTCAATTGTATTTTCTCTCCTTGGACTCAATAGAAAACATCAAGGATGTGGGCTCTGAACCTCCCTGATGGTCCTTAAACATAGACATGCCCTTGAAAAGGAGGAAATCCAGGCTAGGAAAATGCACTTTTATCAAGCAGTGATGAACCTGATTCAGCAGTCTGTTATTCTTACCTGGAAGTGGGGGAATTAGGCGTACAGGTGATTACACTCCTCAGCCCTGTTAGAAAATTGCAGAGCTGCTCAAGCAGCTGTCCAGATGTTTAGCTTCTTTCCTGCATCCACGCTCACAGCAGGAGGCCAAGGCGTTCCACTTCTGTTGAATGTGCTTATTGTGCAGGAACAGAGGGCATGGACCTTGAAGGCACAGCACCCATGTGTTCTGACTTAGCAGTGAGCCCTATCCTAGCGCCCCAAACCTGCTCTCAGGTCCATAAGAAGGTTATAGCTAGTTGTGACTTCTCCAGCAAAAGAAGCAAGGCCTCTTTGCTGTGCTCTCTGTCCTTAGAATGGGGTCTGAAATGTCCTCTTACAAAAGATATTGGGTTTCTTGGCATCTTTGGGAGTCCCTCCTTTAATCTCTGATTTACCTGTAATGCCTGGTGGAGGGACAGGCCTGCTTCCCTGCAGAGAGGCTGAGGAACTACGAGGTGTGGTTATGAAATTATGAGACTAGCTTTGGAACACCACGCTGGAATCTGCTCACTTATGTTAATTACATTCAGCTAATATTTATAGATCTCCACTGCCACCACTCTGATCTCAACCACCTCTGCCCCTCGTGTGGCAATTGCTTCCAGTCCATTCTTCATATAGGGACCAGAGGTAGGCAGAGGGGCCCAGAGATGGTCAATAGCCCCAATTCTGGTGATGGTGGGAGAGGGAGGGAGAAAAGCAGCGGCATCAACATGTGTGGGGAGGACAGACCCTTGTCAGCAATGGTCTGGGCAGAGTCTCTTGGTTCCAGAAATGACACCTGAGAGACACATCAGGCACTGACTTACTTTCCAGCGGCGTAGACCTCAGCCGTATCAAAGAGATTCACTCCACTCTCGTAGGCAATTGTCATCAGCCGTTCAGCAACCTGCAAGAGGATGCACAGGTCACGGGGAGGGGGAAGGGTAAGCTGGGACGAAGTGAGAGAGTGGCATGGACATATATACACTACCAAATGTAAAACAGATGGCTAGTGGGAAGCAGCCGCACAGCACAGGGAGATCAGCTTGGTGCTTTGTGACCACCTAGAGGGGTGGGATAGGGAGGGTGGGAGGGAGGGAGACGCAAGAGGGAGGAGATATAGGGATATATGTATACCTATAGCTGATTCACTTTGTTATACAGTAGAAACTAACACAACATTGTAAAGCAATTATACTCCAATAAAGATGTTAAAGAAAAAAAAGGTCAGTCGTAAAAGCCAAATACTTTCTAAAGCTGGGAAGCAACTTGGAATCCTCTGGTGGTCTTTATGAACATGGAAATTTCACCGACCATTCTTGTTTTTCTCAGTTATATTAAAGAAAGAAAGAAGAAAGAAGATTCAACCGGCCTGAATAGGGTAAAAGTACCCCTTCCCTCAGACCTATACTGGGCACTGAGGGATTTCCTTCAGCGCTGGGATAAGTCAGCCACAAGGAACACAGTGAGATGGAGAGACTTGTGTTTCTCACTCTGCTTGGAAGACGTGGTTTGACAACATGCTCTGTGGCACTGCAATCTCACTGACCAAGAGGGTCATTTATATCCCTGGTGACTTCATTTCTCTTCTTTCTCTTTTCCCCAAGCCAACAGGTTCTGGCAGCTGGGTGACTCCTGACCTAAAAGTTTGTAACATTTTTCCCTGGAGGCTTAGCAGACTGTACTGATGAACCAAAAGTTACATGGAGCTGGGACTGTTGGAAAACTCCCGCCACGCACAGCTCAGCACCACCCCAGGCACCATCACAGAACGACCACTAGCCGCACTGACACTACATGGAGAGGAGGGGGTGAGTGCACCGGTGCCTCACAGGTCAGCCTAAGACCTCCAAGCTCCTTGTTCCTTCCTTCGTGCTGCTGAACACGAGCGGCAAGTGCAACAGAAGAGCACAGGGAGTAGCTATAAACCACACCTTGAGGGATGGCGCTGGAGGGACAGCGATAACACTGGAGAAAGGACATTTTTTTCATTTTGCTGATAGACTTATTAGTCAACTGAAAAATTACACACCTCACAAATATTTGAAATTGACTTTTCCATTATGTTTTTCATTGTGGGCTAAAGGTGCTTCATCAGCATTTCCAAGATAAACTCTTTTCCTGTTGTTTTTAAATTGGCATACCAAGAAAATTGTCAGGCTAGCACAATGGACTCCATGCAAATCCTTTAGAATAATAGCAGCAAAAATGTTCTTACTGCTTTAAATTTGCTACCATTATGACATTTCTCCTAAGTAGAAGTTAAAAGTTAAGAACAGTATAGTTTTTCCATCATGACTGCCATATATATATATTTTTAATTTTTAAAATATTTTTGGCTGCCCCGTGCATTACGTGGGATCCTAGTTCCCTGACCAGGGATCGATCCCATGCCCCATGCAGTGGAAGCATGGAATCTTAACCACTGGACCACCAGGGAAGTCCCTATATTTTAGAAATTATTTTGCTTGCTTGTATTGTGTATCATCCTTGTGTTATGTCACATGACATACTAGTAGATTATGACTGGGAAATGTTTATAATAAATCTTATCTAGGGAGAAATTTTAAGATAAGATGGAGAATTCTGAATGGAGAATTGAACTAAATGATTGCTGAGATGTTTCCCAGTGATGGGATTTGAAGATCCGAATGTGGAATAATGAAAAGAAATCACTGAACTAAGTCAGAGCATCAGTGTCTGGCCTTGAGTGTATCACTTACTAGATACATAAACATGGGCAAATCATTTGACCTCTCTGTGTTTTAGTTTCTTTATCTGCAAAATGAGGATGATTCTGTTCAGGCCCCCTAGGGAGCCCACAGGTCTCAGGGGAAGCTGACCTTACCTCCCTCTAAGGGGGGCCTGGTGGGCCTGACATGGTTCAGGGAAGGTCATGTGACACATCTGGGCCAATGAGATGTGAGAGGAGATTGGCTGAGGACTTCTGGGAACACTTGCTTGCAGAGTTTCTAGAAGCAACACTCTTTCTCTGGAGTTACTATTCTAACTGAGGTCTAGAATCCCTGCTGCTACCTGAGGATGAAGTTGATATACAAAGGAACACAGGGTCAGGAGAATCACTAGGAAATGGAGTGGAGGCTCTGAATGAGTCAACCTGGAAGCCTGCTCTATCTCTGCACTTCTAATTTAAAAGTAAAAATATTTTTTCCCTTATTGGTTAAGCCAATTTCAGTTGAGTTTACTGTTACCTGCATATGAAGGAAGCTTATCTATGTCACAGATGAGAAAACATAAATAAAACTCTGAAAATTAAGTGCTATAAGATGGTAATATACTCTTATCATTATTTTAAAGTATTATAATTCACGTGAGTAACATCTATCTTGGTTTTATGATGAAGCCAAATCATCTTTGGGAGGTACCTCACAGTTATCTAGTTTCCAGTTTGAATCCTTTCGATAATATTCCTGCCAAGTGGCTATTCAATAAATGGTTGAACTCTCCCAATAATGGGGACATCACCACCTCCCAAGGTGGCACTAATGATTATGTCACTCAGCACATTACGGTGCGCTCATCCCGGGATCCAATATTTGTATCTGCTTTGTGCCTACGTTGCCACATGGAAATAGTTGAGCTCCATCAATTCAGCCATGGGTGTGACTGTGGTCTGGCTGTGCCTTCATTCCTGCTTGCTGGCAGTCTCTCTGCCGGGCCCTGGGGGGAAGCCACAGCTGCCCTTGGGAAGGACAATCGCTATTTGTTCTGCGTTTGAGGTGAGAGCCTCTGCAGTCATTCACAACAGCTTTATTGTGTAGTTTTTAGAATCATAATTTTGAAATGATTTATTTCAGAGGCCAGCCCTGCATACTCTGACCTGGGCAAGCTGGGCTCACTGCAGCAGGGAGCAGACACTGGCAAGGGGAGAGCAAAGATGAAGGGGGAAATAATATGCTTATAGTTGATCCTTCTGCTCCAAAAGGGAAGATGTATTTGTCTTTCTCTGCTCCAAAAACCATACGAGGCAGTAAAAGGTTATGCACATGCTAGATAGAGGGGATTATTAACTTTAGACCTCCTTTCTTCCTTGTCATTTATTGTGCATCTGGTTAAAGTCTGCAGCCATTGCTTTGATATCTGTGGATCTGCCTCTGTGCCTCCTCAATTCACCCTCCCTGATGCCAGTCAGAGGACCCTGGAGTGGAGCCTGTGATGGCCACCCTGGTCCTCCTTCAGCGCTCAAGGACTTATTCCCCCAGCTCGTAGGAATGCTGCCCTCAGAAGGCACCTGGCTAAAGCGAGTCACCTACCCCAAGGTCAGACCTGCCTCCCAGGGCTGCCTCTATCCAACGACTGGTCATACAAGGGATATAAACGCTCAACTCCTCTTGCCCCAACTTGGGACAACCCTGCAGGTCCATCTGAGCTTCAGAGCTCCCCACGGGGTCAGCTGAGGTCATTGCTGAGAATGCATCATGGCCCAACTTCCTGATAACTGTTCTGCATGCTAATTTCCACCAGAGGTCTGCTTCCCAAAGACTCCACTCTGCAACAAGCTCTCTGTGGTGACCTATGCCCAATACTGGGAACAGAAATTCAGACAGATAAAAATATGCAGATAAGACTCCTCCCTAGGGCTTCCCTGGTGGCGCAGTGGTTGAGAGTCCGCCTGCCGATGCAGGGGACACGGGTTCATGCCCCAGTCCGGGAAGATCCCACATGTTGCAGAGCGGCTAGGCCCGTGAGCCGTGGCCGCTGAGCCTGCGCTCCGCAACGGGAGAGGCCACAACAGTGAGAGGCCCGCGTACCGCAAAAAAAAAAAAAAAAAAAAAAAGACTCCTCCCTATGGACCTATTAAATAACATGGTGACCTTGCAAGTTGTGGAAAAGACCCTTATCTCCCCAAGCATCTCCTTAGGAATGATAGTAAGAACTACCTTTGTAAAGGGGAAACAAGATAAAATGGAAAATAATCTTTAAGTCAGTCTTACCCATTTCCTGTGACTAAACTATTATCCTTGTAAAATGCCAGAATCCCAGGAACTGTATTGTAAAATAGTTTGCTCTGCATTTTCTCCAATCAGCATAATGGAAGCCAAAAGTAACTCACCTCATCTGAAATTTGGCCTCCAAATGTCACCCATGTTCCTGGAAAAGAATAAATATTTGCATGTTATTCTTAATCATTTTTCTAATATTGCCCATTAAGGGAAGCACTTTTTCTTACATCAGGGCTACTTCAGTAGGCTGTTCATGAAGGTACTTGGATGAGGGGCACTTGGGGGCTGAAGTCCTGCCCATCCTCCTCCTGTCGCTAAGTTCCCCAACAGGGATCTGTATTCCTCTGCATCCCTCTGGATGCCTTTTCTTCATTCAAAGGCCCAGTATATGCTAATGGCAGCCCTGTCTACTAAATTCTTTTTCTTCTGACGTAGGACCATGTATGCTGCTGTGCAAGAAGCCCCAAGCCCACTTTGGTGCACACCTATTCTTGCTCCAGCTTAGCTAAGAAGTTATCAGTTTTGAAAGCGAAGGTAAGACCTTGGGTCACATTTCTCCCTTTCTTTGCCTCCAGTGAGGGACTCTATTTTGTGTTCTCTATTCCCTTTCAAAGGAACCCTCTGAGGGGTCCTTCCAGTCCCCACTTCCAAGCCCCAGGAGATGACACTTAATCATCTTCTCTCTTATGACCTGCTACTCCAGAATGGAAATTGCCATTGGTTTTGGGGTGGGGTAGAGGCAGTAGCCAGCATGAGGTTTGGGAAGGCAAGGAGGAGAGGCATAACCAGTAGCCAAAGATTCGCATTTGTAAAACAAGAGGGAAGCAGACACTGAGTGGGCTGTTTCCACTCCAGTCTATAGTCACCTCATTCGTATTCATAATTCTCTCCTTGATCTGTTTTTTTTTTTTTTTTGAGCCCTAATTACATGCCAGGCAAAGACACTGCACCCAGGTGCTCAGGACAGTGAGGTGACTGCCCTAGCTCCTCTGTCTCAGGAGCTCACAGTTGACAATACTATCAACAAATGCTATGACGGAGGCAAACACAAGGCAGGAAGGGAAGGAGTGCTCTACTCAGACTGGAGGTGGCCCTCAGGAAAGACTTCCCAGAAGAGGTGACACTTTGGTTGAGTTGCAAAGGAAGGAGCTGAATGAAGGAGGGGGGGGGGGGGACAGGCATTCCAGGTACAGGTAAGAGCATGGGCAAGGCAAGTAGAAAACTTGAGTGGGCTGATGAGCCGCGGCGTGGGCTGCTGCTCCGAGGAGTGAAACATGATGTGGAGAGGGAGGGGTGGCAGGAGGTGGCTGGGCACCGTTCGTGCTTGTGGGGGCAACGAAGACATATGGTTGGAAACTTACGTTTTATGGTAATAACAGGATAGCTACTGTTTATGGAACATCTTCCAAATGCCAACAGTACACTGAGAAACGTGTATAAGACGTTTCATCTCTAATAATTTTGACAAACTTACAAGGCAATTTTATTATCCCAATTTCCAGATGAGGACTCTAACATCAACCAACCTAATAAGTGATACACTCAGGATTCCCACACATGCTGGGCTTCCTTTCCACTGCATTTTGCTGCCTCATCAGTAAGCTTCCAAATTAATTATGGCACTTGGATTCATATTCCATAGAAGCATTCTGATGTGGCTGTACCTGTTTTCTTCTTAGTTCTCAGGGACTACACAGATGTAGAATATAGGTTATTTTACTGTTACACTCTACACCCCCAGAGGTTGAAAATGGGTGGCTTACAGATTGCACTCAGCTTGCAGACTTGTTTTGCCTGGCAAGAACAATGTTGACCCACTTGATATTTTAATAAACTTGGAATAAGTTACCAACATTTTGATAACTTAATCTTAGTAGATATTTCTTTTAAAAGTCTGATTTCTAGCTTCTCTTAACAACAGAGGATCAGTGGCCCCACACGGCAGACATCCCCTAAATCTGAGGGGCAATGCCCTCTGTGGAAGGGCTATACCCTCCCTGTTTAGTCAAAGGTCACACACTTTCCTTTGTATTTCCAACACTGAAATTAATTGGCAGTTGTTATTTAGTACCACGTGTTTACTGCTCTTTTTCTTATTGTAAAATTTAGAGAAAAATGGACTTGTGCATCTCCTAAAAGACAAAGTTTAGTATTTCAAGAAAAAATAGGGGTGCACTCTTTTTTGGTGGATGTGAAGAATATCCAAACAAAAAATATTTACAACAGAAAAATTACAACTTAAGGCACTATAATTAAACAAGCCATGACTGGTATACAGAAAAGATGGGTGTTGGGAAACTTAATGGACTGAAGAAATGGCAGCATTTGTTTTGAATGAGAATAAAACAAATGATCTGCTGTGAAATGCAGTTCTCTATTAAGTGAAAAAATTGCCTCAGCATCTAAACCTTTTTACAGACAACACTTTTATAAAAGAGTTTCTTTTGAATGTAGCAGAAATTGTGTCCAGAGCATAAAAAGCACTTGCAAATGTTTGTATAATCAGAAACATTGTCGCTCAGCATGTTAAAAATACAGCTGAGCGTTTCACTGGTGGCGCAGTGGTTGAGAATCTGCCTGCCAATGCAGGGGACACGGGTTCGAGCCCTGGTCTGGGAAGATCCCACATGCCACTGAACAACTAGGCCCGTGCACCACAGCTACTGAGCCTGCGCGTCTGGAGCCTGTGCTCTGCAACAAGAGAGACCGCGATAGTGAGAGGCCCGCGCACCGCGATGAAGAGTAGCCCCCGCTTGCCACAACTAGAGATAGCTCTCGCACAGAAACGAAGACCCAACACAGCCAATAAATTAATTAATTTAAAAAAATACAGCTGAGAACTTTCAGGATAAGTTAAATTATTGGTGGCATCTTCTATTGCAGCAAATGAGCACACAGATATAAATAACAGCACACTGTTAGCTATATTTATTTGCGATGTTTTGAGAATCTTGGAGGGGTCAAAGAATTTTTGAACAAGAAGTCTCTGCAAGGCAAAATTACTTTGTGATGAGAAGGGTCTCAGACCATTGGATATAGAAGGCACTGTTCCAAATTTTAGTGTTACTACAGATCAGGTTCTCACAAAGGGTGGGGCTGACCTTGGACCCATCAAGTGACAGATCAGAGGTGACAGTATTTTGTAGGGGCACTATGCATAAATCCATTAATTTCCTCATTCATCAGAAATTGCTTTGGGCTAAAACGAAACAGGCCATGGATTCACTAATTAATATCATGAATCAGCTATTCTTCTACATCTTGGAGCAAAATCAGGTCAGTGTTTGCTTAATGAATTTGCTGGTTTACTTGTGCTGTGATGTTGGAAAGAATTTTTTTTAACTGTTCATGTCATCAAAGGAAATAGTCCGATTTCCACTTAGCAGCAAAGATTGGCTCAAAGTCCCAAGCTTCTTGCTGACATTATGCCTCATCGACACCTTGTGAATATTTTTCTATTGGGGCATTCAGAAGTATTTGCACAAATGTCTCATTTGCTTCTCTCAGCACTGACAACAAAGTCTTTGGAAAATTCATTTGTTAAAGAATAATTTGGTTCACCTTCCTACATTGCAGTCAGTTTCCAGATATGAAAGTGGTAGCCTGAAATTTATTCTCTGAAATGGGGCTTTTGAATACAGGATTGCACGCTTTAGGAAAATAAACTGGTATTATTTAGCTTACCTTTCTTAATTGATTTTTGATAGTACAGACGCAGGGCTATGAAGTTATCAAACTGTACTACAAAATGGTATTGAAGACTATGACAACACTGAAAGCTGGGACTGTACACCCATCTTGGAGGAAATAATCCTCCTATCCACATTGGGAAGAGCTTATGTTTAGGAGCAGTTTTATTCCAAAATTAATCTGAAAAAACTACTTACCAACCCCAGTTTACATATTTAAGGCTGCATACCATACATCACAGAGCAAACCACAGGGCCTGACTGACATTTTGGTACATAAGAAAAGACATTAGGTTTCTGATGTCAGGTCAAAGCAGTAATGAATTATAAAGTAATGATAATAATAATAATAAATGCTTTTCTTTTTCAGTTTCAGATTAAAAGTTTAAATATAAAATAGAATATGGATATCAGTGCTGCGGAGGAATGGCTGTTGGCCTGTGGTGGGTTCAAGATCCCTGGCTGGTTGGGGTCTCCCGTGCTCTGCTTCTCCCCACTGAGCTACTGCCTGGTGCAGAGGAAGCCATGGCGCTCTGGATCACCAGGAACTGAACATTAATGCTGAAAATAAGGTGAAGGTCAGTATGGCAGGCGCAAAGTGAGTGCCTGTGGCCACTGTTGCAGCCTCTAAGCCCGGGCTGAGGCCAAGAACAGCTCGTGGGGACATCGGTAACAGAGTCAGTGAAGAGCCACAGGCCAAACTGCCCCTGAAAAAGGAAGCAAAAACTTTAGCTGCTGGAAAAGTTATTGCTAAAAAACTACCAAAACCTCTGGAAAAGACACCTGTACCTGCGCTGAAGCCCCAGCTGGAGCCGGATCTGGAGCCAGAGCCAGAACCCGAGCCTGTTAAAGAACAGAAACTTCCCCCTGAGCCTATTTTGGTTGATACTCCCTCTCCAAGCCCCATGGAAACACCTGGCTGTGCCCCTGCAGGAGAATATGTGTGTCAGGCTTTCTCTGATGTATTCTTACAGTGAAGTGATGTGGATGCAGAAGATGGAGCGGATCCAAACCTTTGTAGTGAAGATGTAAAAGATATCTATGCTTATCTGAGACAACTTGAGGAAGAGCAAGCAGTCAGACCAAAATACCTACTGGTCATGAAGTGACTGGAAACATGAGAGCCATCCTAATTGACTGGCTAGTGCAGGTTCAAATGAAATTCAGGTTACTCCAGGAGATCATGTACATGACTGTTTCCATTATTGAATCGGTTCATGCAGATAACTGTGTGCCCGAGAAGATGCTGCAGCTGGTTGGTGTCACTGCCATGTTTATTGCAAACAAATACGAGGAAATGTACCCTCCAGAAATTGGTGACTTTGCCCTTTGTGACTGACAACACTTACACTAAGTACCAAATCAGACAGATGGAAATGAAGATTTCTAAGAGCTTTAAATTTTAGTCTGGGTCGCCCCCTACCCCTGTGTTCCCTTCGGAGAGCATCTAAGATTGGAGAGGTTGATGTTGAGCTACATACTTTGGCCAAGTATCTGATGGAACTAGCTATGTTGAACTACCGTATGGTGCACTTTCCTCCTTCTCAGGTTGCAGCGAGAGCTTTTTGCTTAGCACTGAAAATTCTTGAGAATGGTGAATGGACACCAGCGCTACAGCATTACCTGTCATACACTGAAGAATCCCTTCTTGTTGTTATGCAACACCTGGCTAAGAATAGAGTCATGGTGAATCGTGGGCTTACAAAGCACATGACTATCAAGAACAAGTATGCCGCGTCTAAGCACACTAAGATCAGCACTCTAGCACAGCTGAATTCTGCACTAGTTCAAGATTTAGCCAAGGCTGTGGCAAAGGTGTAACTTGCAAACTTTGGAATACTATAAAATCTGCAAATACAATTGGCACCATGTGCCATCTGTACACATTATATGTTACATTTATATACTTTTAATAAAGTTGTAGTCCTTTTTACTAAAAAAAAAAGAGTATGGCTATCATATATATTTACATTAAGTTATATGCCTACACCATAATGTAGTAAAAATGAAGAGTTTGGTTCCTTTTGGGGATTTTGTCATTCCTCCATTCAGCTTACTTTGTTTAGGTAGGATACATCCCTGGCCCTTTAGACATTTGTTATTTATATCTTTTTATAGTTACTTGTTTACAAACTTTATATCCTTTACTAGAGAGTAAGCTATCTGAGGATTAGGGTTTTATTTAATTTATCTTCTTACCTCCACAGCCCTAGAATGAAAGTGAGTCCTTAGTAGATGGTTGGTAATTATCTGGTTAAATTGAATTGAATTGGCTTTTTGACTATCATTAATGTACAAAATACTGGGATAGTTTCCCACCAAATAAACATTTATTTTGATTTATAGAAACATGAAAAATACTCATCAATAGTCTTCAGTTCTAGTCCCTATGAGATTGATGTGTTTCTCCTCATCCTCTGGTACCCACGCAGCAGTGCCCCCTCCTGGAGAAGGGCAGGTGGAAGGTCCTTCTCCCTGGCTGGAAGGCCTGGGGGTGGGGGGGTGAGGGCACAGTGTAGGCAGGGTCCACCGCCACCCATGAGGATGAGTTGCCACTTAAAAATGGGACACATTCCCTCAGGATGGAGAGGGATCAAGTGGCAGCTTTCCAGACAAGGGAACTCTGCTTGTACGATTTTATCTCTACTAGCCCCCTCCACAAGATGTAAGGTGGTTTATTAATTAATACAATTCTCAAAAACCTTTGGTGGCAGTTTTCTTGATCGTTTTTCTCCCTCTAATGAGAACACGCCTGCTTGAGACATAGGATGGCATATGATTATTTCACTGTGAAATCTCAAATTAGTGGGATGTCATTTAGAAGATCATTTTACTTAACTGACACTTGTTATTTCTAACCTTTTAAAAGCAGAGGGAGTATAAAGCGAACTTTGAACTGTTATTGTGTCTTCTGTTGAAACTCCTTCATGGACCAAGGAATATATGCTTTGAAAACCTCTGTTTGAGGCCCTTGGCATACACCTACCAGGGCACAGAAAATGATCGGTGAAACATAAAAAGAAAAAGAAAACTACCCTGACACACACACACATACCTATCTTGGTTACTTAATTACCTTGGTGGTGGTTTACAGGGTAACTGCTAAGCATAAGGAAACATGCATATCATTTAAATGATCCCCTTGCCTGTAGGAAGCCATATTTAGATATTCAGAAGTAATAATGTTTGTGCAGGTAGGTTACCTCCCTGGCCCTCTAACATCTCACATCACCATAGTGCAATTATCAGAACTGGGAAATGAACACTAGTACAGTACTAGTTAACTAAACTACAGACTTTGTTTTGAATTTCATTGTCCTTTTCTTCTGTTCCAGGATCCTAGGCAGGACCCAACATTGCATTTCATGTTCACGTCTCCTTAGTGTCCTCTGATCTGTGACAGTCCTCAGTCTTTTCCTTGTCTGACACTTTTGAAGAGCACTGATCAAGTACTTGATAGAATGTCCCTCAATTAGGGTTTGGATCATTTTAGGTTTATAGATTTGGTGACTTCTTTTTCTATACTGTATTTTGACTTGTTTATGTTTTGGATATATTTTTTATAACTATCAAGAAGGCAATATAAAAATGCAATTATAATATTTATTATGCCACAGTTAACTTTTCTTCATTCTTTTATTAAACAAGTATTTATTTGAGTCTACCATGTGCCAGGCCTTGTACTTAAATTATCAGGATACAACAGTGAGAAAATTATTTCTCCCCTCATGGAGGAGATTTAAGAGGAAAGACAAAATAATAAGAAATAATAAATAATAAGAAAAATAAGTTAAATACATAGTGTTTATTTATGAATGTTAATTTCATCAATAAATAAAATATAAAATGCAGTTGATTGATGACTGTTAAAGAAAGTCATGTTTATAAGGTGGGCTACAGTAGGTAAAATGCCAGGGGATGGGGCTGAGATTTTAGATGGGGTGGCCAGATAAGGTTCACAATGAAAGTGGCTTTTGAGAAAAGACCCAAAGAAAGTAAAGGAGCTTGCCATGCAGTTACCTTAGGGAAGAACGTTTCAACGGGGAAAATGGGGAAAACAATGTGGAGGGGGCTTACTTGGCATGTTCAAGGTCAATGAGGAAGCCAGTGTGGCCAGAGAAGAGAAGATGAGGTCTGAGGGGTAATGGGGAACAGATTGTATGGGGTGATATCAATCATAAGAAGGACCTTGGAGAGGAGTTTTAAATAGAGAAGTGACACAGTCTAACACTCTTTGAAAAGGAACCTCTGCTGTGGTGTTGACAGCACACCTCTGAGGCTGAGGCTGAAGCACCAGCACCAGTGAGGAGGCTGTCGTGGTAAATCCAGGTGAGACATGACAGTGGTTTGGTCTGAGGTGGTGGTAGTGAGGATGGTCAGAAGTGCTTGAGTTTCTGATAGATTTTGAAGGAGAGGCAATAAGATTTGCTGATTAAAAGGAGGTAGGGTGTGAGAGAAGGTGAGACTTCAAGTACAACATCAAGGTCAGAACCGGGGGAGAATAGAGAGCCAATTCAACACACTTCACTCTGGATTTAACAATTTTTAAGTTTGGTAAATAGAGCACACATTGACTCCAGGTTAATGTAGTCAAGGCTGACCAAATGATCGAGAGGTATTTAATCTACTGGTGTTTAGAGTTATTCATCTGTTACATCACTGAAGAATTTAAGGTTGGAGATTCAAACCCCAGATCTCAGTGAACTTAAGACTACACACTGCACAAAATTAATGTGTTCACCATCTCATTTTAATAGAATTATTCCCAGAGAGAGGTAGAACTGGGGGTGGGAGCATTCCCCCAAGTTTCATGGAAAGCAGGAAACAGAGTGTAGAGCATCCCCCCAATTTCCATGGAAAGCAGGAAACAGAGTGTAGCCCAAATCAGTATTGACTTGGAGGACAAAGTGCTAAGCTGTTGGCCACTACCTGACACCAGGGCCAGGGCATTCCTTGCACATTCCAAGTGCACTGTGTGCACTTCCCCTCTTAGCTCTGGGCTGAGTCTTCTGAGAATGGAACCCTTCCCCATGACCTTACATCCAAATCCTACTTATTCCTCAGGACCCAGAACTTCAGCCTCAGAGTCCAGTGCTGCTGGACCAGTTCCTTAACACTTCCTCTCCTGTAGGTCTCTGTTCCATTAACTCCATGACCCTAGGGAAGTCTCAACTTCTTGATTTCAAGTTTCCTCACACACAAAATTAGGGACCTTAAGCTTCCTTCATCTCTATGATTTTGTGATTCTGTGGCTGGGCTTTGAAGGGTGAAGAACTCATACCATTCTACCACTTTGAACAAAGCATTATTACCACACCAACCATATCACACTGTAACTACATAATTTTTTTTTCACATATGACTTGTTCACCGGACTGCATCTCCTGAGGGGAGGGACCAGGTTTAATCTAAATCTTTAATTCTAGCCACTGAAGTGAAGCCTGGCACATAGTAGGTGTTTAATAATCATTCGCTGAATCAGTAAATAAACACTTTAAAAATTTGGGTGTCCAGGGACTTCCCCCTGGTAGTCCAGTGGTAAAGAATCCACCTTCCAATGCAAGGGATATGGGTTCGATCCCTGGTCAGGGAACTGAGATCCCACATGCCACAGGGCAACCAAGCCTGTGCTCCACAACTATTGATCTCGTGCACCTCAACAAGAGAGCCCGCGTGCTGCAAACTACAGAGCCCATACGCCCTGGAGCCCGCGCGCCACAACTAGAGAGAAGCCTGTGAGCTGCGACAAAAGATCCCACGTGCCTCAACGAAGATCCTGTGTGCCGCAACTAAGACCCGACGCAGCCAAAAAAGTAAGGAAAATAAACAAAACAAAAAAACTCGGGCATCCAGCCCTGTAAGAAATGTCTCTACCATGAGAACATGTTGGTTGTTTCCCTGATTCACTACATTGGATCAGAGGTTTTCAAGCCTGGCTGCACATTTGAATATAGTGGGGAGCTTTAAATGACCTGGTCCCTCATCAGACCAGTTAAATCAGAATCTCTGGGAACAGGACCCCCAGCATCAGAATTCTTAAAAGATCTTCAGATAATCCTAATTGCAGCCAGGGTTGAGGACCATAGTTCTATTTTTTAAAAATTTTATTGAAGTATAGTTGATTTACAATGTTGTGTTATTTTCTGCTGTACAGCAAAGTGACTCCATTATACACATATATATTTTTTCATACTCTTTTCCATTATGGTTTATCTCAGGATATTGAATATAGTTCCCTGTGCTATGTAGTAGGATCTTGTTTATTCATCCTATATATAGTAGCTTGCATCTGCTAATCCCAAACTCCTAATCCTTCCCTCCCACAACCCCCTTCCTTGGCAACCACAAGTCTGTTCTCTATGTCTGTGAGTCTGTTTCTGTTTTGTAGATATGTTCACTTCTGTCGTATTTTAGATTCCACATATAAGTGATATCATATGGTATTTGTCTTTCTCTTTCTGATTTATTTTGCTTAGTATGATAATCTCTAGGTGCTTCCATGTTGCTGCAAATGGCATTATGTCGTTCTTTTAAATGGTTGAGTAATAGTCCATTGTGTGTGTGTGTGTATATATATATATATATATATATATATATATATATGTATCTATATCTATCTACCTATCTATATCACATCTTCTTTATCCATTCATCTGTTGATGGACATTTAGGTTGTTTCCATGTCTTGGCTATTGTCAACAGTGCGGCTATGAAGATAGGGGTGCATGCATCTTCTTTAATTATAGTTTTGTCTGGGTATATGCCCAGGAGTGGGATTGCTAGATCATATGGCAACTCTATTTTTAGTTTTTTGAGGAAACTCCATACTGTTTTCCATAGTGGGTGCACCAATTTACATTCCCACCAACAGTGTAAGAGGGTTCCCTTTTCTCCACACCCTCTCCAGCATTTATTATTTGTAGACTTTTAAATGATGGCCATTCTGACTGGTGGGAGGTGGTACCTTGTTGTAGTTTTGATTCGCATTTCTCTAATAATTAGCGATGATGAGCATCTTTTCATGTGCCTATTGTCCAACTGTATGTCTTCTTTGGAGAAATGTCTACTTAGTTCTTCTGCCCATTTTTCGATTGGGTTGTTTGTTTTGTTGTTGTTGTTATTGCATTGTAGGAGCTGTTTGTATATTTTGGAAATTAAGCCCTTGTTGGTCACTTCATCTGCAAATATTTCTCCCAGTCCATAGAATGTCTTTTCATTTTGTTTATGGTTTCCTTTGTTGTGCAAAGTCTTATAGGTTTGATTAGGTCCCATTTGTTTATTTTTGCTTTTATTTCTATCGCCCTGGGAGACTGACCTAAAAACATTGGTACGATTTATGTCAGAAAATGTTTTGCCTATGTTCTCTTCCAGGAGTTTTATGGTGTATTGTTTTATATTTAAGTCTTTAAGCCATTTTGAATTTATTTTTGTATATGGTGTGAGGGTGTGTTCTAGCTTCATTGATTTACATGTGGCTGTCCAACTTTCCCAACATCACTTGCTGAAAAGACTCTCTTTTCCCCATTGTATGCTCTTGCCTCTTTTGTCGAAGACTAACTGGAGGACCACAGTTCTAGATTCTTCACATACTGATATTTTAGTACCTCTTCCTTTTCTTTACACTCTGACTTGCCTTTCTAATTCTTATACTCAGCTGTTACTTCACCATTTCCATTTTCAGAGGTTAAGTTACTTGCCCAGAGTCCAAGTAACTAGTAATTGGTGGAGGTGGAGCCAGGATTTAACCAATGTCACACTCTTAATCACAGTATGGTACGGAAAGATTGCTGTTCTTTCAGTAAGATAGGTGAGTTGCACAGTTACCTTAATGTTCATATTGATGCAGGATCAAAACAAAACAAACAGAAAGCAGATACCTAGAAATCTGGCCTGAGAGAAAGTCTCAGAAAATGGTATTGAGATGTACAGACAGGTGAGAGAGGTGAAGAAATTGGCTTATTGCCCTTGGTGCCCTCTTGAAGGGCATGGAATGGAGCTGTCCTCCTGCTGGGGATGCAGCAGAGTGAGTGGCTAAGTAGCAAAACAACATTCTGAGCAACCCCACTGTGGCCACTGTAGATGAACTGGATGTAGACCTATGTCTGGGCATGTGGGACATAGCTCAAGGCTCTATCTTTTTCAAATGGTACAGACAAAGCATTCTTTCTTATATCTGGTTTGTATTTGTTTTCCACCGAGCCTGGCGCTTATTTTTGGATCCAAGCTGCAGTCTGGTCTCTCGTTTTTTTGGCTACTAGTGTATTGCTAATGAGCATCTGGCCTGAGATAACAGGAGTGATAACAGCCTAGCCTTTACTGTTTTACTTTGGTTACCTTTTCTTGCAAGAGCCAATAATACTATTTAAACTCTGGGCAGGGAGGGGGCAATGAAGGGCTGCTTTCACACCTACACTTTATAAAAGAGCTTGAAATAGCGATGCAACTAGGCAAGGAAGTGGTAAAGGCCATGCAGAATAAAAGTGGGCTCTCAGGCAAGGGAAGTGCAAGTAGTATACTCATCACAGGCAACTCTGCAAGACCTGAACAATTCCATGTATATAAAGATGAGGAAGTGAAGTGGTAGAGAAATGACTTTCCACAGGTGGTTAGTGGTGGGATCTCCATGGCCGTGGCCTCCTCCAGCCTCATGCTGTTTTCTGGTAATGATGCCTCCCCATCTCCCCCACATACTCTGCTCCAGCCAAAATGGTATGGCCTAGCGTGTGCTCTGAATGCTTGTAACAATATCTTGCTTTCATGAATCTTCCCACTTTCTTCCCTCTGCCAAATGCCTCCTGACTGAACCTTCCTTATGATAAGCTTTACATCTGTTTCTGCCCACAAACTTCCTTGTCTATGGATGAAGAACAGGCCACTCCTCTGGGCCACCTCCCTGCTCCCAGATTCTCCCATTTCCACCTGAGGACAGGTTTTATCTTGTCTTCCCATGAGACCTCATGCACAGAGCCATCCTGGGCTTTAAGCTCTCAAACCCTTAAGAGCCAGGACTGAGAGTGGAGTCATAATGAGATGTACCTGTCATTGAAGGAATTCTTGGGTGTATTCTTGGGTGTATGAAGGAGCAGAGTGTACCGGTGGGCAAGGCAGTGGCAGAGGGGAGCCTGGTCTTAGATTAGGCAAGGCCAACGTAGAGCTGGCTGGCTGGGTCTTCCAGAAAAGCCTGTGGACCTTCTTCTAATACTTGTCTGAAGGCTGGCGGTTTTGAGGGTTAAGCGTCTAGGACTGACATTACATCCTTCGTGATCCTTATAGAGAATGTACAAATATTTGATATTTTCCTTCTTTCTTTGACTTAAAGTTTTATGTACTTTTAATTCCAAGGGATACTGCTAGCTCCATTTTGTCTTAAGATTTGTTTCAGGGCAAATCTACCTGGAGCCACTTTGTTCTGTTTCTCCATTAATCTGATCAGTAAAGTTTAAAGACAAGGCAGTGTAGTAACAGAAGTAGGATGAAGGATTGGGGGAGAAGTTTAGAAGAGGCAGTTTTGTTCTATAAAGCAGAATGCCAGGGTTGACAGTCCCCTGAGGAGCTGCTGCGCACAAAGCATAGGAATGAAATTTCACTGCCTTAAATCTTCCCCCAGAAAGCAATGACCCACTGCCCAAATTTAGATGTTAGAATTAATGATACATAGTAATGTAAATCCATGGCTAAAGCTTCTTACATTTCCTCATGTAGGTGTGACTCCTGAATTGGTTGATCTAGCACCTTTAGCCTGTTATGAAAAGTTTAAATAAAATAAAGCCAAAAAATTCTTTGATGAGTTTTTCTTCCTAGGGTGTTTTAATTTTCTGCCCACACTATTGGAATGAATATTACTACTTTTATAATAAGCAGCAAAAGTTAAAAAAAAAAATCCGTATTGCTTTACTGGGAAATCCATTGATAAACAAGGATTCTAACAAATTACAACTCTTCCTATTTCCTGAACATGAAAAAGAGGCAGAGGCACTGTTTACATTTTGTTAATACTTTGTCCTAAGTTTCTTGGTCAAATTTCTCATGTTTTACCGTACTAATATTTACATGTTGAAAATTATTTCTTACAACAAAGTTTCCAGGGCACTTATAACCAGCATGCATCATTAAGGTGCCTTATTCATTTTGTTCTTTGGAAGCACTCCTATAAGAAATGAACAGAATAGTGGTGCTGGGAAAACTGGACAGCTGGACATGTAAAAGAACAAAATCAGAACATTTTCTCATGCCACATAAAAAAATAGATTCAAAATGGATTAAAGACCTAAATGTAAGACCAGAAACCATAAAACTCCTAGAAGAAAGCATAGGCAGAACACTCTTTGACATAAGTCTTAGCAATGTTTTCTTGGATCTGTCTCCTCAGGCAAAGGAAACAAAAGGAAAAATAAACAACGGAACCTAATTAAACTTAAAAGCTTTTGCACAGCAAAGGAAACCATCAACAAAACGAAAAAACCTACAGAATGGGAAAAAATATTTGCAAATGATATGACCGATACGGGGTTAATATCCAAAATGTATAAACAGTTCATACAACTCACTATAAAAAAACCCTGAAAAACAAATAACCTGACTACAAAATGGGCAGGAGACCTGAATATTTTCCCAAAGAAGATATACAGATAGCCAATAGGCACATGAAAAGATGCTGAGCATTACTAATCATCAGGGAAATGCAAATCAAAACCACAATGAGATACCACTTCACACTTCACACCTGTCGGACTGACTATTGCCAAAGGACAATAAATAAAAAACGTTGGCAAGGATGTGGAGAAAAGAGAACCCTAGCACACTGTTGGTGAAAATGTAAATTGATACATCCACTGTGGAAAACAGCATGTAGGCTCCTCAAAAAACTGGAAATAGAACTACTATATGAACCAGCAATTCCACTCCTGGGTATATATCCAAAGAAAATGAAAACACTAATTCAGAAAAATATATGCACCCCAATGTTCACAGCAGCATTATTTACAAGAGCCAAGATATGGAAGCAACCTAAGTGTCCATCAACAGATGAATGGATAAAGAAGATGTGGTGTATGTGTGTGTGTACACACACACATACACACACAAATGGAGTACTACTCAGCCATAAAAAAAGAATGAAATTTTGCCATCTGCAGTAACATGGATAGACTTGGAGGGCATTATGTTGAATGAAATAAGTAGGACAGAGAAAGACAAATACTGTATTTTATCACTTATATGTGGAATCTAAAAAATAAAACAAACAAATGAATATAACAGAACAGAAACAGACTCACAGATATAGAGAACCAACTAGTGGTTACCAGTGGGGAGGGGAGAAAAAGGAGGGGCAAGAGAGGGGTAGGGGATTAAGAGGTACAAACCATTATGTATGTAATAAATAAGCTACACAGATATACTGTATAGCACAGGGACTATGGCCAATATTTTATAATGACTTTAAATGGGGTATAATCTATAAAAATATTGAATCCCTATGTTGTACACCCAAAACTAATATAATTTTGTAAGTCAACTATACTTCAATTAAAAAAAAGAAATGTACAGAATATTTAACATAAGTGAAATAACACTGTTGGAATAAAATTAGACACTATGGGATACTAGGACTAAATGGCAACTTCTGTTTTTTTTAAACAAATTCAGATATTTTCAATATCTTATTCTAAAATGGAATCTATCATTAAGGTTGAAAGTATATATATAAATATATATTTTTTTCTTTTTCTGTGAACTCCTAACATGGGACCTGAAACACAGTATGTGCTCAAATACATATTTTTATTTTTGGCTTTATCTCTTGTCTTTCCACAGTAAGTCACTATGAATAAGAACTCTCTGGAAAAACACTACTGTCAAGAAGTTTGAAAGTCAAGGTGACCTCCTTTACACTTACTTTTATCTTTAAAAAGTTCACGGCAAATCTTTATCTTTGTGCAGGGATATATTTCTTTGATAGTTCAGTGAGTTATTCTCCCCCAAACAGTAATAATTTTGAATAACTCTGGTGTAGCTGTACATAAAAAACAGTTTGTGCTCATAGGACTATCAAGATATACTGGGAAATAAATTTTAATTCCATGGCGAGGCAAAGAAACTTACTTAGTGAAAACAAGATAGGGATAATATATTGTGAAAAAGAATGAAAAAAATTTTTAACAGTCCTTTCAAATTCTCCCTCTTGTGCTGTGAGTTTCATGATGTTTATTGTATTAAATATCACTAATGAAAACTCAAAGTTGGAATACAAAGTGCTTCACATACTTTTTGACTAAGAAGTTTTTGAAATGTAGAGAAATTAAAACTGAGGAAATATATAAGGGATAATTTAGCAAAAACCTAAAGATTTTAAAAAGTTCCCAACCCTATTACACTCAAATTAACCCAATTCCCATGTTTCCCTGTGGATTTATATATTTACATACAAAGATTAGCTTATTTTATCTGTAGCTGTTAATGATTTCAACTTTTTCTTTTTAATCTATAATGTCATTTTCCTAATGGAAAATTAGGAAAATGACATTATAGATTAAAATTAGGAGGTATTTTAGCATTTTCCATAGAACTATGCATGAAATTTTTTATGCACTCTTTCTCTATTTCTAACTAAGCTACAAAGGTCTTCCTCTTTCAGTAAATGTATGTAGAAATTTATCATGTTGAAGAAAACAGAGCAATACTAAATCATAAAACCATGTTGGTATATCTTTAGTTTTAGGAGATCCCGTTTAATTCAAATTCTACATAGAGTCACTCACCTTTGAAATGATATTTTATATTATACTGAAAGCTTAATTGTGGTATGGAAGAAGCCCAGAACAGCTCCTGGCAGCCTCATCTGGACACTGGAGCCCCCAGGCTTTGGCACTGAGGCAATGGCAGTATTATAAACCCATAGTCCGATTTTACAGGTTGGAATGAAATTTCCTAACATGCTATATAGAAAGTTAAATGTAGAAAACCAGAGGCATCAAAAATATAAAAAATATACTGCTATGTCAACAATACTTTGGATTGTTCTCAAACACAGAGGACAGCCCTTCTTGAGACATTTTCAAAACTGCTAACATCTTGGGATAATCTCTGTATCCCCAGAGACTACATAAACCTGGTACATAGGAGGGGCTTATTAAGTGTTTGAATGAATGAATTCAAGAACAGCAGAGAAGAAGTGATCCTCAGAGAAGTGGTGCTCAATAAACTCTTTAATTGCCTGCTGATTTTCTTTTCATTAATTCATTGCTTGGAAATGAGTAAATATGAATAAATCCGTCTGTGGCCTTTATATGAGTTTGTGACCTGGGTACCCATCAGCCACCACACTGATATACACAGTGAGAGAACATTCTGAAGGGTGGCTGGCAGCTTGGCCTGGATCTAGGGAGTCATTATGTTAGAAATAACACTTGCTTTTGCCATCTTAAAGCAGTGATGGCATCTATTTCTTCTTCTGCTAGCACCAGGGGCCCTGAATTGGGGAAGCAAGGGAGGGTGTGCCCAGAAGGAACTGCTGGGGCAGCAAAGATAACCTCCTGGTGACTCTCCATCTTTGATCATTTTGTGGTTAGTCAAGAACCTTAAGGATCACTCACTATGAAGAAATCAGAACCTGCTGTTAACTAGGAAAGAAAAAGAGTACCTAACGGCAGTGAAGAGTGTGCTACCAAAAAGTTGGGTGTGTACAACCCCTCATGATTCCTGAAGGCTGGGTGGAGAGCTCAGCCTACCCTCCCCAAGGACAGGGGATCTCTCTGTCTTGTTCATCACTGCCTCTCCAACACCTAGCATAGATTTGAGTTTTGCAGATCAACTATCTCACATGTCCTATGCAACACATTCTAAAATCATCTCTTATTTTTCAAAAAATCAGGAAGGGTAGGTATTTTCATTTTCTTTCAGATACACCTGAGGTTCATTATGTCTGTGGCTAAATAGGTTCACCTTTGAGACCTGGTTCATCTCTAAAATAGACACTGATACCTACTCCAGTATTGCTGTGAGAACTAAACGAGACAACGATGAACACTTTTTGGAGAACTTACGTTGTGCCAGGCGCTGTGCTACACACTTTATAGACATGATCTCATTTGGAACTCATGACCACTCTGATTTGAGTTTATTTGCTGGGGAGGGGGAGGGGGTGGTTGAGCCGGGATGTGAGCCCAGGTAGAGTGACTCCACAGTCCACACCCTCAACAATTTCAGTAGTATATGCCAAGTGTCTAGTACAGTACCGAGCATACAACAGGTGCTCACTAAATGTTACTTTCCTTCTTATCTTCCCGAGAGATACTATTTGAAGCAGCAGAAGTTCCATAGGAAGATAAATGACTTTTCCTGAGATGGCAGTGAAAGCCAAAGTCAACATTGGAATGCACCAATTCTAACAGTCTATTCATCTCAACAAAGCTCAGGAAGATTTATTATTTATTACAGATCATTCTGAAGTGACACACGGAGAGTGATGAATAGACTAAAACGTCAAAAATGCTGCTAAATTCTGAGTTTCAGTTGGACCAAAGCTAGATGAAAGACAAACACCCCACATGGTACTTGTTTCTTCATTGGGCACCAGAAGTGGCATCCGTCTTGTTCTCTGGTTGTGCCTCCTGCATGCTGCCTGGGAATCCAAATCTCTTAAGTGCTCAAAGCCTCCATGGTGGACCCAGCCATCTGATGAGCAAGTAACTCAGGTGGCGAGCCGGCCAGCTATCCTCAACTCTGGCCCAGTTAGTAGGACCACTTGGGAGCTGATACCCTGCCCCACCCCAGATATTGTAGTCTGGTTGATCTGAGGGAGTGCCCAGGCACAGGTATTTTTTAAAAGCTCCCATGCAACTGTACTGGTAGCCAGAGTTGAAAACTGGTCTAGGCAGCAGTCAGGATGTTATTGAATGAACTTAATCCCTCTGCAAGCTCCCAGTTTGATGGGAAGCCCCAGAGTGGTAGGGAGAGAGACATTACGTACTGGGCCCACAGGCTGAAGAACAATTCCACAAAGAAGGTGGAAGTTGCCTTTTTAGAGTCTTTAGCCCTGACCACATAAAGGGTTACAGACTATTCTTTCAAGATGCTCTCTTTGGCACTTTGCCCTTCATTTTATTAGTACTATTAATCTTCTGCAAAAATCCCAGGGGCAGTAAATGACTGCAGCAAAAATAGCTTAGTGGAAATAAAAAAGGGTGGAATAAAAAAGAGCATCAGCAGTCTTGTTTTCTGGGACAAGATGACGAGGGCCACCAATCCTAACAGGATAGGGTGCAAGTTAGACACATCAGTTTGATGGGGTCAGGGTGGAATTTCTCCCACTGGTGCCATATAGAATGATTACTTCATTATGGAGAGTTGAAAGCTTCGCTGAAGCCTAGTCAGAGATGGGCTATGAGATCATTAGACTGTTCCTACATGTTTTATTCCCTCTAAGACAACTCTTGATTTTTCACTAACAGGTTTTCATGTCTATGGCACCCGTATTCAAAAGAAATACAAAGTTCACTCCAAAGACAAACGTAAATGCATGTTCAGTTTTCTGTGTCACTGTCCCCTCTCTTATCAGAGGTAGTCGAGAGTCCACTGTCTTTTCCTTATGTCCGTCTCCAGTGGCTCAACTGGAAGGGCAACACAGCAGCCACCAAAGTGTCCGAATAAAGTGCCCAGTCTTTTTAAAGTCACACTGGTACTGAAACTACAGACATTTAGCACACCCTGGAATTTGCAAACTCTCAAGTATAAAACTCAGTTTCAGAAAATGTAGGCAATGATTATCAGAAGAAACCATAGTAAAGGTTGATGGGGTGGAAACAGAAGACCACAACAGTGCCATGAAAAATAGAACTGAATTTGCACACAAGAGAACTTGGGTGGAGGTGTGCCTCATTTGTATTCCAAATATATGCATTAACGACCAGGTCATAAGCCCTCGCATACTACAAGCTGTCACTCTTGCAGATTTTGTGTAGGTACATCCCCACACACGTTGTCCTCAAACTCTTTACCTTCCTCCAGTCTATCTATTCTGACTTCAATTCCTTCCTTAACCAGGGAGCTTAGGCTAGCTGGATGACGTGGTTCACCATTTAGAAGATTCTCTTGCCCTATTCTCAGCTCCATTACTTCACTGTTCCTTCATTTCACCTGCCTGGCAAAAGTTCACACCTGGATGAGTCTGACTGTCTGGCTGCTCATCACCTATAACCAAGATGCTGAGCTGTGTTGGAGAAAATCACGGACTGCAGAGAAACATGCATCGTAAATTCTTGATCTACAGTAACTACACAGAGAGCCCACCAGTCCTCTGCGTTTTAATCATTCCCCCCACCCCGGTTGGATTTCAAACCTGCCCTACTTTTCTCAACCTCAGTCCTACCTCCTCCTTCTTTAATGTCACCAGATAAACCTGCCTCCTGCTTCACAGAGAACATAAAAGAAATAAAATGTAAACCCCTCTACTTCCTGCTACCAAAGCTATCAAACTATCAGACGTGACTGCCCACTTCCATGTGGGCTTCCAGCTGCCTCTGGTATGAGAACAGCCCACCTCCCTCACCCTCAGGTGGGTGCTCAACACTGGCTTCCGAGGTCAGGGAGCACAGAATAAGACAACACCCATCCTTTCCTCCTTTATTCCTGTCCCTGTGGAAGAATGTCCCTTTTCCTTCCAAGGCTGTTTCTCTGCTGATCCCATCTCCTTGCTCCTTCTCGGGGCCCTCACTCCATTGATTATCATCTCTCATTACTGCATCTTCTCTTTGCTTGAATTCTACTTTTTTTTTTTTTATTGGAGTATAGTTGCTTTACAATGTTGTGTTAGTTTCTGCTGTACAGCAAAGTGAATCAGCTATACGTATACACATAACCCCTCTTCCTTGGAGTTTCTTCCGATTTAGGTCATCGCAGAGCACTGAGTAGAGTTCCCTGTGCTATACAGTCTGTTCTCATTAGCTATCTATTTTATACATAGTAGTGTATATATATAAATCCCAATCTTCCAATCCATCCCACCCCCCACTTTATTTCATTAATTTTACACCCACATTTCACTTACTTTTGGTTCATATTTGTCTGATTTTTATTTGCCTGTTTAAAAATTTTCCATTTATCTCCATCTTCTTCCTTAAAGAAGGTATCTAGGAACTTTTTTTTTTTTAACCCAATCTCTGAAACTTTGTAATTTACTACACTGACACCTATGTTAGTTCTTTACTTCAGATATTTTATGCTTTTAAAAACACTTCCTTTTGTATTTTACCAGTCTTTTGCTAATTTGGTCAAGCCTCATTTACCTCACAGTCCCCCTACATATTCTGCGCAGGATCTGTGTATACGCTCACAGTGTGAGCAACTGGGCTGACAGTTAGTGGGCAATTAACTGACTGTTACATTTAATCTTCTGTAAAACTGAGAACATTTGAGTCGTTTGCAGCCTGTCTCCTTGTCTCTATTCCCAGTCCTCTCGAATTTGCTGTCTGCAGTGTGACCACAGCGCCCAGAGTGAGCTTCCTAAAATGCATCTGGCCAAGCAACACCTGGAGTGAAATATTTCAGCGACTCCTCATCACAAAACAGATACATTCCAAGCTTCGTGGCATGGCTTCCAACGTTATTCATAATCTTCCCAAAGTCATCTCTCATCATTTTCTCTCCCACATAGTTCCTTCTCCAGGCCATGCTGGTTCAGACTCCCAGGCTTCTCTTCCTGCAATTTATTTATCAATTCATTTAGAAAATACTTATTGAGCCCCATAATTTTTCAGAGCCATGCCAGATGGTGGGGTCAAAATGGCAAATAATAATAACGGTGTCTTTTTCCTGGAGCTCCCAGTCCAGTGGGGAAGACAGAAAAATACCACATCCTGGTAAGAGGGGCTGTGATGAGAACTAACAGGAAGCCTCTGTCTAGACGTGGATGTCAGGAAAGTAACCATCAAACCTAGATCTGAGTGAAGGGTAAGTAGGAAATTTCTTTAAAAGGAATGCCTGTGGCTTTTTTTCCTTATCCACCCGACAGATTCCTATCCATCCTTCAAAACCCCACCGCCCCTATCAGCACCTTCCTCATTCCCCAGAAGAGGTGGTTGCTTCATCACCTGTGCCATTTCTGTGTCCTATACCTCTATCTCTCTGTCTCTCTACCTCTATTATTGTTAAACTGCTTTTTTCCTTGTTTTCTCTTTCAGCTGGCTCTATCCTACCCTATTCATCCTTTCATACTCAGCTCAGATATTTCTTGCCCCAGGAATCCTTCCATGATCTCCTCTTAGGCAGCCCTCATATGTGTTCACATGCACCTCATATTTCTCTCAGAGCCCTGGTCACACCGTGATTCATTCATTCATTCATTCATTGATTCTATAAATGAGTATATATAAGCAGCTTCTCTGATCTAGGCATGTGTTCTGAACTGATAATCAAGCAGGTAATAAGTCAGACATTAATAAGCTATCACCAGCAAACATAAATGCAAGGTGTCCTCTGGGGGCACACAGCCCAAGGATCTCATTTTGCCTGGGAATCAGGTCACTGCCCCCTCCCCGCCTCCCCGCTTGTGGGCTGTGTGAGGGTGGCCACTGGTGCTCTGGTGTGTTTTTTCTCCTGTTTCCCCAGCATGCCGTCTGGCACATCTTGTGAAATCTTTGGACACACGAATGAAGGAGAGGAGTGCTGATCCCGTGCTTTCCAGGGATGATGGAATCAGCCTCAGTTTCTACCCTCTAAGAGCTCAAACTGAGACATGGGTGGCATCAGAGGCAGCCCATCCACCAGCAGGACCAGGGCAGCCAACCAGCCCTCCCAGGAAGGTGCTGGAAGGAAGGGTGACTGGAATGGTGTGACAGGTAACAAAGCCAGACAGAGGGTCACTCCTAGAAATGAGTCTCAGGGCCAGTCTTGCCTTCTGTCTTCAGCCAGAAGCAGTTAAGTATCACCACTGAAAGCAGGTTGGCTGAGTTGGGCTACAGTTTCTGCTCAGAAAGGGTCAAAGGAAAGGGTGGCATAGAGCAGAGTGTGGAGAAACGGGAAGGAAGGTAGAGTAAGAGACTAAGAAGAAACACGACAAGTTCCCCCAGAAAACTTGTTTCCAGTAATTGCAAGCAGAGCCAAGCCAGGACCTTCATCTCCTGTTTCCTTCTCTTCAGCCTGAAGAAATCCCCGTGGTTAGATTGTCAGCGCTAATTTAGCTACAGCTCATTACCTCATCAGCCATTTTCTGTAATTGCATGTTGGGTAACCTCCTCCTCCTCTCATTTTAATTAGTAGTCAGATATAAAGTGAGCATTGATGGTATTTTCTGCTTTGCTCTCCTGGAGGTCCTCCTTTGCATATTCCAGGTGTTAGGATGAAGCTTTTATTTGCAAATGAGCCTCAGGTCTCACTGATCCTTCAACATGATGGGGAAGTATTAAAAAGGCAAAGCTACATGTTTATCCTGCTGAGGAAAATTCTGTCCATTAGGCAAACTGAGGAAGCAGAAGGTAAACATGAGCTGACTCAGCAAACTGTGAGCATACCTCATGCTACAGAAAGGGCTGGGAGAATTTTGATTTTCATCCTTGGCTACCAAAGACACAGAAAAGGCTCAGATAAGCTAAAATAAGTGGGGGAAGGGCTTTCAGGATCCAGGGATATCTTTTCTTCTTAACTCAGAGCAGAGAAACTCAGAGCACTTTAAGCAAGAGTGCTTTAAATTTCCTTTAGGAATCTGCATTCTGTGGTTGGGGTGGATTTAAACCCTTCCCCAGCTTCAGGGGTGGTTCTTGATTGCCGGCAGTTCTTCAGTGACTGATTCACAGATGGATATATAAGGCAGTCAGAGCCGATGGGATATATGGCTTGGAGCATGTGCAGCCATCTTGTCACTCTGAGGGCAGCCTGAGAATGGACAAGCCTCCAGCTTGCAGAGCTCATAGTCTGATCCCTGGATCAAGCCATTTGGGTCCACTGTCCCTATGAGCCTAAAAATTTCTGTTTCTGCTTAAGCTGATGCTTTTGCTTTGCTTCGAACTGGGTTTTCTGTTCACTGACTCTAGAAGGCTCCTGGTTGGTTTAGTAGTGCTAAAAATAACTGGGATTTTATTCCTAACTTCATCCAGCTGAGGCCTCAAAGGCCTACATACAAATCTCCATACATTTCCCCTCAGTGTGTTAACCCACAGCAGCCTACCCCTCAGGCATTTATACTGCCCTCCAGGAATGGCTCCCCATGGCCCTGCCTCACTTAAGCCAAGCACACCAGAGGCATGGCCCCAACCATACGAGAGGACAGCACCCCATCGGGTTCCCTCATGTTTTAGCCTCACTATTGGAGTAGCTCAACTGCATGGTTGATTGAAATTCAAACTTTCATTTTGGTTTTTATATTGCAAAGGGTATAGGAGGGAGTTCCCTGGCAGTCCAGTAGTTAAGACTCTGCCCTTCCAATGCAGGGGGCACGGGTTCGATCCCTGGATTTAAAAAAAATAAGGGGGTATAGGAAAATAATCTTATAAATGTACTCTTCATAAATGTAGAGTGTGTATAGGGCACAGTCTGGGTAAACAATATGAATACACTTGCATATACACAGGTATGTTTTTTCTTTGAGTACAGGAGCTATGGCAGGACTTCATGAGGTCTTTAGGTCTTCAGGGATGCACGGGAGGGTAAGTCATTCAGGGCATCCACACAGAAACAAAAGGTTTGCACTCAGCTGCCTTCTCACTTTGAAATCTCTTACGGAGACAGCTCACCTGATCATGCACCAGGGTCACAGATTCTGGCCCCCATTCTGCCTGTGGAGCTTGGACGGATCTTTGTCTACCCTACTCTGGAGAGTGATGCCAGGAGTTGTTTAGGCTCTGACGTTTTCTAGTTCTAAAGTAGAGTAAAGGCACTTTCACCCAGCTGCCACCCTGGAGTCTTAGTGAACTTGACTGTTGCCCATATCACGGCTGATAGAGCTGGAGGGGGCCTTACATGCCTGGTCCAGCTATTCACTTCTCAAGGAGGAGAGAGGTGCAGAGGGCAGTGGCTGTGGGCCCATGGAGACTGGAGGCGGGGGATGGCGGGGAACAGGCGGCTGGTGGAGGGGCAGGAGATGCGGGCTTTGTCGTCTCTACCACTGGCCTTGAACGAGACATGTCTCCTCTTCCTGCCTCTGTTTTTCTCATCTGTAAAGACAGGGATGACTGCAAAGACTAATTCCTCTCACAGCTGTGAGACCATGTTTACAAACTGTCATCACTTCCAACACATTGCCCATATCTGGGTCTGGGGAAAACCTTTTCTCCCCCACTATCTGATGGTTTTGCAACTACTTGTTTCACTTTTGGATCACAGATTAACAAATGAGGGCTACTCATCCTTTTATAACTGCACTGAGGGAGATTAGGGTGTGTGTGTGTGTGTGTGTGTGTGTGTGTATGTACACTTGAGGTTGTGTAGACTCTTCTGCTTCCTCTTCTCCAGTTCTTCCCTGAACCCAACTCTGACAATGTGTGGGGCATCAGGCTGTCCGTTTGTCACCCAGCTGTGTCTTAGCTCCTGACACCCTCTATGAGGGGAGCAATGGCACATGGTCGGCAGCCACTGATAATTCAGAGGGCAACCAAGCTGTCAGCAATTCTGAAGATGGATTTTATCCATCAAAGTAGAAAATGAGGAAGAAATATTCTAAAACAATTTTATAAAAATATAAATGCCTCTTCATTTTTAATGTGTATGCACCATGGCATTTATTCAAGGTAGATGTTCCAGGAAAAGTGACAAGCCTATAATTCTCTTGTTATATGTTTAATATTCATGCACGATTTAAATTCTGTGGGTGTCCTGGTCTTAAGATAGTTCACTCTGTGTTAAGCAAAAAAATTGGTAAACGTTCTGAGAGAAGAAATTGCCCTTTAAAATTGTTTCTCGTGTCTCAGAGGCATTTTATAAATACTTAATGTTGTCGTTGTTACGTTATTATAATAATAGGAGAGATGGCTAGTTTACATTGGGTTTAGCAACAAGAATGAGAGTCACAAAGGGTGTCAAAAATAATATCATTCATGTTAAACATTTAATGTCATGTTTTCCCAGTGTCAAAATATTTAGTGCAGTGAGAGCATCTCTAAGGCAGAGGGAGATGAGCCAGGAGTACATTCTGCACATATGCAACACATTAAGAAGAAGCCCACACAGTTTAATCATAAGATTCACTGCTTTTGCTCTAGAAGGTTCCCTCGGCTAGGGCAGGGCACAAGGCAGACAGGCCCAGGTGGCAGGCGCTGAATGGAAGGGGAGGTGAGCTCAATCTGCCCACCCCAGGAGCCTTCCCAGGACACTGGCTCCAGAGAACCCCGAGGACAACTCTGAGCTGGGCAGGTTTTCCTCTTGGTGACCGCAGTTCAGGTGGAGATGCCTCAGCCAGCTCCAGGGCCTGGGCCTGGAGGCAGCAGCCAGGATAGAAACACAGCCAGCACCTGGCTCACCAGATACCAGTCCACACATGTTGCCATCTCCTTCCACCTGGTGAGGACAACGGGTTCCAACCCTACCACTATGCCTCAGAATCATCGGGACAGTCTTTTTAAAACACCTGTGCCTTGGGAGACTCTTATTCAAAAGGTCTGGGTGGAGACTGGTTATCTGCTTTGTAAAAAGCACCACAGGTAATTCTGCTGTGCAGCCAGAGTTGGGAAGAAACACCTCTTGAGAGACTCAGTGTCTCCAAGGTGTTAAATATTTTACTTTATGACTTCATTCCTTCAAGGATGAAGTGTGAAAGGTCTGCCTGAATGAACACAGGACAAGATGATCGTGGAGTCAGTTTGCTCTGCCTGGGAATTACCGCCTTGAGGTTTATGGAAATCAGGCACCAAAGGCACAGGATGTTCCTTCCCTTCTTCACTGCTAGATCCAGACCCAGCCCTGTCTGGCAGGAACACGTAACATGCCCTCCTGACCAGTGAACAGCCCAGGAGGACTCCTTTGGGGATGATGGTCTTCTACATGAGGATCCATATGTGCTCAGCTGAAAAAATGAGCAAGTGACCACATACCCCCTGATCTGTGCTCCTCCCACCTTCCCATAACCTTGCTCACTCCCTAGAAATACCTGACTGTTTGCTTTGCCACGTATACCTGTGCAATGTTTCACAAAACTAGCAAAATGCTTTTATTAGTTAGGGTTCTCCAGAGAAATAGAACCTTATAATTTCTTATAAAATTTGTTATTATATATTTATATATATATAAATATATTTTATACTTATATATATTATATATAATTATAATATATAATAAAATAAATTTACATAGAGAGAAATTGAGTATATATATATATATATATATAGAGAGAGAGAGAGAGAGAGAGAGAGAGGGAGAGAGAAAGAGAGAGAGAGAGATTGATTTATTGTAAAGAATTGTGTCCCATGATTGTGAAGGCTGAGAAGTCCCAAGATCTGTCTTCTGCAGTTCAGGACCCACGATAACCCATGTATAGATTCAGTCTGAGTCTGAAGGCCTGAGGACCAAAAGAGCCGATGGTGTGTAAGTTCCAGTCCAAAAGCCAGCAGGACCCAGGAAGAGATAATGTTTCATTTTGAGTCCAAGGGTCAGGAACATCTGATGTTCTAGCTCAAAGCAGTCAGGCAGGAGGAGTCCCCTCTTATTTGAGGGGGCTCAGCCTTTTTGTATTATTCAGGCCTTCAGCTGACTGAAGGAGGCCCATCACCCACATTAGGGAAGGCAATCTGCGTTACATAGTCTATGAATTCAAATGTTCATTACATCCAAAGTCATCCTCACGACACACCCAGAATAACGTTTGACCAATTCAGGCACCCTGTGGCACAGTCACAGTTGACATAAAATTAACCATCACATGCCTTTCTTCCTGCAAGCCTCTTATGTGGAGGGAAGCACGTATATCCCACAGTGAGTGGCACAGGGTAAAGTCTGCCCCTTTTGAGCGCCTGTAGGAGCAGCTGCCTGCTGTGGGGTGTCACCTCCAGTGGCATGAATCAGAAGCGGCCCCTGCTCCTAATGTGTGTGGGTAGATGCCCCTTCCATCTGCAGCAGTGAGAGCCCTGCTGCATACTCTGAGCCCCAATCCAGCCTAGACTCGTGTCACTGTGTATAGAGTAGAGCCCCTGGTCCCTGACTCATGTTGGGGATAACCCTCGATGCTGGGCCTCTCTCTATCCCCTCTCCTCACCTCCACTTGGCCTTCTCAGTTTCTGTGTTGATATGTTACTGGAGAAAGCCAAAGAACCAGGTTGGCTGGACTGCAACATTTCATGATTTCTGACTTTCCCTGGATCTTCACTATTACCCACTGTGCATTTTGTCATTCCTTAGAGATTGATCCACGTACCCAGTCATACATTCAATAACTATATTTGTGCACCTACTACTTGCTAGATACTGTGATCTGCTGACAGTATGATACGGGTGTAGAAAAAACAGAGGTGATCTCTGGGAGCATGGAATCTGACAGACTCCAAAAGGCAGGTGTCCTAAACCTGTCTAAATACCTCAGTCCTCTGTATTTGCAGGTGACCTCAGTGACAACCATGGGTTCAGCCTTGTTAGAATTTCCTGGGTCTTTATTTCCAGCTGGAGCTCTCTCCAGCCCTCCCCGTGCCCCCTGGATATCTGAGGCTGAAGCTGGCAGGCTCTCGGGTCTCCTCTTCCCAACACTGCTCCTGCTTCTCCTCCATTCTCCTTCCTCTTACTGCTCCCTCCTGCATCTCCTTCTTCTGAGATTTCAGCCCGTCCATCTGCACACCCAACCCAGGAACTGGGGCACCCTCCCCTGCTCAGGTAGACCTCTCATTCTGCATCCCAAGGTCACCGAGTCCTGTTTATTTTTCCTCCTAAAAAATCACCCTCTTCCTGTACATCTTTAATATCACTATCTCATCATCTTGACTCCAGTCTCAACCCTTTCCCCCTCTAATCTAGCCTTCGCATCATTGCCGGAAAACAATTCTAATACATCTTATCATGTCCTACTCCTGATCCAAGTTTTTCAATGGCTTTTCACAAGCTGGAGCAGGGTTTTAAAACTCTTTTTTTTTGGAAGAAGGATGCTTATTTTCCTTCAAAATGTAATATGAAGCACTAAAAAGAAATGAGCTATCAAACCATGAAAAGACACGGAGGAAACTTAAATGCATATTACTAAGCAAAAGAAGCCAATTGCAAAGGCTAGATACTGTAGGATGTCCATACTATATGAAATTCTGGAAAATGCGAAACTATGAAAACAGTAAAAGGATCAGTGGATGCCAGGTGTTAGGGGTCAGAGAGAAATAAATAGGCAGAGCACAGAGGATTTTAAGGGCAGTGAAACTACTCTGTATGATACTATAATGGCAGATACCTGTCATTACATTTGTCCGAACCCACAGAATGTAGAACACCAAAGTTATACATATACCCAGTGTAAACTATAGTCTTTGGGTGATAATGGTGTGTCAGTGCAGGACTGTAACAAATGTACTACTCTGATGTGGGTTGTTGATAGTGGGGGAAGTTGTGTGCATATGAGGTAAGGGGAAATTTCTGCACTTTCTGCTCAATTTTGCTGTGAACCTACTCCTGTTGTAAAACATGAAGTCATTTATGACATACTACATTAAAATTTTACATTTAAATTTACAGTAAAAGTCATATTTATATTTTCATTTAGAAAAAGTGGAGCTACATTGATGGAAGCGGTGGCAATGGAAGGAGGAGGGCAGGGAGAGGTGGAGCCCTGCCCGTGCCTCATCCCCCGAGTATTCCCTGAGACCTTGGGGATGTAGGACTTGGAGGAACACCAGAGACCTAGAGGACTAGAGCTCAATGCCTTAGCAAGGCAAACAATGGCCCTCCTGATCAGGCCTAGCTTTCCTTCCAGGCTCGGTTCTTGTGGTTCCCTAATACCCTGCATTCGAAATATTCTGCACATACACTAGTGTTTCCCACAGTACCTCCTGCTCCATGGGTCTCCCTCCAGGCCATTGCTCGTGTTGCCTCCTCTGTCTTGCATCCTTCGCCCTCTTTCTCTACTTAATGACTCCCTTCAAGTCTCAACTCAAGCAGTACTTCCCCTGTGAAGCTGCTCCAGATGCCCCAAATGACCTTCCTCATGCTTGATTCATCCTGTACTCTCCATCATGGCATCCGTCCAATGCACTATTTTTGTGTGCCTGACTCCTACTACGCTGTGAGCAGTTTGAGAGCAGGGCCCTTGCTTCTTTCATCTGGATATCCCCTGCAACCAGCATGATGCCTGGCTTCCTAAATGTTTGCTGAGAATGAATGAGTGAATGAATGAATGAATACATAAATTCTCTCTTCCTCTCTCAGAAGATGATCCTACTTCCCACTAGACTGAGATGATGTTCAATCACTCTTTGGTGGATTTTCTCCCTTCCCATCAGTTTCTTTGACTTTGGGTCTTGATAGCAGTGGTCAGTGTATTAATAAATCAGTCCAGCCACAGCAGCCCACAGGCAGGTTTCCACTTTATTTTTTTCCCCTATTCTTTTGTTAGCAGAACTGTGTTCCTTTAGATGTATCTTCAGTTCGTCCTTGGGTTATTTCACCTTTCTGCTTCCATTTACATATGCTCTTAGTTTATCAAAAGGAAGCTTGGCAGGGCAAGAAATTCCCAGCCTGTCCTTCTCTGGTGGAGAAGAAAGTCAGAATTGTTAGTTTTAATATGACCTTTAAGGTACTTCAATAAAAGACATCTGTAGTTGTGTGATTGCTTGGAATATTTAATACTTAATTTTCAAAGCCTCAGTTGAACACGGGCTGTATCTGAACTGATATCCCAAGCCTATAACAGTAAACCCAGCTCCACCTGGACTTGAGAGCTGAGGTTTGCAGAGCCTGACAAATTATCTAAGCCTGGTGCATTATTCCTTTCTATGATTTTTTTTGGTCTCCTATGGTTTACGGAGGTAGCTCAGAAAAGTTCTCAAAGAATACTTATTCAAGCTTTGTTACATGTTTTGAATGAAGCCAGTCAATCCCATGAACTTCCTTGTTTCCTCCTAATTTTTCATGCAGTATCTAATCACAAGCATTCAAGCTCTTAGAAAAAACTTGAAGCTCAAATCAGGACTTTCTGCTCCTGAATCAAGTCTGTTTCAAAGTTCACCAAAATAGCTACAGCTCACACACAGTTTTAAAAAACTGTAGTCTGCCCTCTGGAGACTCATTTACATGTGGCACTTCATAGGCACCTGAATTTTTTATAGTCTTAGGGCTTTCGGTTGATTTTCTCAGTCCTTTTGATGAAATTATTTTCCACCATAGATACTGATTCTATGAGATAATTGTGTATGATTACCATATTTCTTAATTCATATTTTCTTAAATTGCTATATTTCTTAATTTCCTTCAATAATAAATAGTGAATAGTTATTTACCATTAAGCACTCTCAAAAAAAGCTAAGGTTAGAATATCCCTGATAATGAATCTACAGGGTCTTTCAAATACAAGTAAGTGGTAACAAAATCAAAGCCATAAATTAAGCAAATGTCAAATTCCCTTAGTCTTATGGGGAGCAAAGACCACCCTCACCTCCCAAATCATATCATTAAGAAGAATCAGAAAAACTCAGGCATCACTAGCCTTCAATGTTTTTGCAATACTGTAAAAGGAGGCAGAAATTGTTGCCACTATCTTTTATTTATTTTTTGTTGCCACTATCTTTTATTCTTTCACTACCAATCCCTTCCCTGGTCTCCACACTTCCATTCAACAGGGTTCAAGAAACCCTCCTCCCAATTCCTCCCCCCAACTAGCTTTGGATCTCACATCATCAGTCCCCTCATGTTGTAGTCACGTACCCATCCCTAGTCAATCCCTCTCATCTGAAACTTTTAGCTCTGGTTCACTGTCACTCTCTCCAATATTAGTTTTGCCATATGTTTCAGTGATTTCAATGACCCCCAAAGTCATCCTTCCCTGAACCTTTATCTTTCAGGCCCTTGACCTCTTCTGGTCTACTGATCTTGCACTCAGCACAACCTCAGCCACTCTCCCCCAATGGACATGCCTTAGACTTTGTCATTACCAATAGCTGAACCCCCCATGACCACAGTTTCAAGCATCCCCCTTTCAAACCACCACTTTCTATTCTTCCAACTTACTATCTCTGCTGATCTTACTCCAACAATCCTTTGGGCCTCTGGAGGTACAATTCACTGATCCTGCCCACTTTTCACTGTCCCTCTGCCTCCTCATTTTCCTGGCTTCAGTCCTCATTTTCCTCCCTGCTCAGCTTCAACCCCAAAGTCCACCATTACAATCACCCCTCTGCATAAACTCTCAGTATCTCTGCCTCTCTTTTCTTATCTTATGCCCTTGAAAAACCCCACCTGGACCTGCATGGTTGAACAAGACTGGAGAAAAAACACACAGCCATAGAGATGGTCTCACTTCAAATTTATTAGCATGAATCTCAAGCAGATCCTTAATGCTGTCTGGCCACTTTGATCCATCCCCTTGGTCCATTCACTCTTCTGCTCTCATCATCCTCTCTCTCCTCAAACTTTCAACACCTCCCTTTCATCCTCACTAACAGCTGATGACCTTGCTTCTGATTTCACTGAGAATACAGAAGCAGTAGAAGATAATGTCTAAAGATACCGCCACTGCCAACCCATCAACCCACCTACCAGTCTCAAAGCCCATGTACTCTGCCTTCTTTCATGTTACTTTCCTCTTGTGTCCTCAAGAAATCATTCCAGGTATTTTTCTTCTCTACTTATCTTAACCATTTTTTTCCTTCTCAAAAGAATTTCTTAATCAGTATGTAAATATACTGTCATTTCTTTTGTGTGTAAAGGTACCCTCTCTGACCACACTTGCCTGTCCAGCTTCCATTCCATTTCTAGGCTTCTCTTTATAAAAATAGTCATCAAAAGAGCAGCCGCCAGTGTTTCTCTTAAACCTATTCCAATCATGCGTGAGCCCCTGACTCCACCAAAACCGATCTTTTCAAAGTCATCAGTGACTTCCATGTTGCTAAACTGAACGATCAATTCTTGGCCCTCATCTTGCTTGACCTATGAGCAGCGTTTGACAGGGCTGGTCTCCATCCCTCTTGAAACGCTGGATTCTTAGGACTCCCTGGTCTCCTGGTTCTCCTCCTCCATACCCACTGCTTGTTTTCAATGTTCTTTGTTGGCTCTTCCTCATTTCCCCAACTTCTTAATGGACTTCCCAGGTCACAGACCACGTGCTTTTGCTTTCTGTAATATCTATGCTCACTCCCTTAATATTCTTATTCAGTCTCATGGCTTAAACAGTTTCTACATGTTGGTGACTCTCAAGTCATCCTACATCCAGCTCACATCCTCTCTTCTAAACTCTAGATTCATATATCCACTAGCCTATATACCTCTTTTCTTGGATGTCTAATATGTCCGAAATCAGTTGGTTCTCCCTCCTTCCTAAGTCTCTCTTCCTTCATTCTTCCACATCTCACTTACTGGCAACTCCATCTTTTCTGTTTCTCAGGCAAAAAAACCCTTACAGTCATATTTGACTCTTCTCTTTTCTCTTGCATCCCAAATAGAGTCCAACAGAAGATCTGCCAGGCTTGACCTTCAAAACATAGCTATAATCTGACCATTTCTCACTACTTCCTCAGCTACCATCCTGGTCTAGACTCTCTTAGGTTACAGAAATAGTTCTGATGATGTTGAATTGCCTGAACACCAAGGTTGCCTTTTCCCTTGTCTGGGGGATGTCTGAAAGCTGTATGCTACCCCAAGTCTCACATTCAGATTTTACCATTTCAGATTCATTCTTATGATATTAAAATTGCCATCTCTACTTACTATTCTTTAAATATTTACAGCTTCTGGGGGGAAATGTATATATAAAACTTTGTCCCTAAAACATTTAAGGTACATTATAAAAGTACATAAAATACATTAAAATATAGAAAAAAGTGAGAAAATTAGGCAAAGGGAAGATAAGGATAGAAAAAAATTCATATGATGCTGCAGGTGAGGTCAGCATACAAATACATGCCATGAGGTTCTTCACACTTGCTAAATGGGAATAACAGAGGAGTCCCTTCCTCTAAGATGTGCTTTAATATCAGGTTTCTTTTTGCTTAATGGGCCCCCATAAGGCATCATGATCACAGTGGCTCCTTGAGTCTGAGAAGGGGAGGGCTGTGTGGGGCAGGAAAGGCTCAGAAGGAGAAATGAGGCAACGTTGGTCACGAAGTCCCTTCTCACCTGAGACTGGGTCCTACCTACACCCCAGTCATTCCCTGGTATCCTCCCCAATCTCCCACCTCCCAGCCCACCCCCACATGATACCCTGAGTACTTACCAAGACCCAAGCAAGAAACTCTGAGTCCTGATTTTCCAAGATTCCTAGAATAAAAATAAAGCAACACATGGTCATTTCATCAGGTGAATTTTAACTGGGAGTATTAAATCTCACTTAAAAATTTTTTTAATTGAAATACAGTTGGTTTGCAATGTTGTGTTAGTTTCAGGTGTATAAATCTCATTTTTGATGATGTTGCTCCTGACTAGAGCCATGGTAGAGGCAGAGCCTCAGACGCAGGCCTGTGGTTTGGGGAAGAGACTCTTTCATCTCCATTTGGGCACTAGAAAGCCCAAAATGTGCTCAGGCTCAGCACAACAACAAAGTGTCCCCACAAAACATAGCTTTTCAGACCTAATGATCTTCTTCATTAATTTGCTTACAAATGTATTGTCTCTCTCCTTCTAGAATGTGAGTTCCTTGAGGGCAACTTGATGGATAGGGATTATTAAAAGAACAAATACAAAATAATCCTTTAGGTTATTTAAACTAAATTTTATATATATATATATATATATATATATATATATATATATATATATATACACTTAACATCTTTATTGGAGTATAATTGCTTTACAATGGTGTGTTAGTTTCTGCTGTACAACAAAGTGAATCAGCTATACACATACATATATCCCTATATCTCCTCCCTCTTGAGTCTTCCTCCCACCCTCCCTATCCCATGCCTCTAGGTGGTCACAAAGCACCGAGCTGATTTCCCTGTGCTATGTGGCTGCTTCCCACTACCTATCTATTTTACATTTGGTAGTGTATATAAGTCCATGCCTCTCTCTCACTTCGTCCCAGCTTACCCTTCCCCCTCCCTGTGTCCTCAAGTCCATTCTCTACATGTGCGTCTTTACTCATATCCTGCCCCCAGGTTCTTCAGAACCATTTTTTTTTTTTTTTTAGATTCCATATATATGTGTTAGCATACGGTATTTATTTTTCTCTTTCTGACTTATTTCACTCTGTATGACAGACTCCAGGTCCATCCACCTCACTACAAATAACTCAATTTCATTTCTTTTTATGGCTGATATATTAAAAAAAAAAAACAAAAACACTACACAGGGACTTCCCTGGTGGTCCAGTGGTTAAGAATCCGCCTTCCAAAGCAGGGGATGTGGGTTCGATCCCTGGTCGGGAACTAAGATCCCACGTGCCACGGAGCAACTAAGCCTGTGCACCGCAACTACTGAGCTGGCACCCTCTGGAACCCACATGCCACAACTAGAGAGAAGCCCGCACACTTCAACAAAGAGCCTGTGTGCTGCAACAAACGATCCCGCATGCCGTAACAAAGATCCTGAGTGCTGCAACTAAGACCCAATGCAGCCAAAATGAATGAATGAATGAATAAAATTAATTAATAAAATAAAATAAAATAAAAATAAAAAAGCTGAAAATGCAAACCTAAAAAAAAAAACTACACAAAATTCCTACAAGAAGGTCGGATAGTCCTTAAACGATTCTTCCTTTCCTCATGAACACCTTTGCTTTTCATCCTTAAAAGTTAATCCAGGGAAAGGAAATATATTTTCATTCTCTAAGTAGGGAGAGAACTAGGTGCTCTAATCTTCACTGTAAAGTGTTTGTCTGTGGAGACCCAGACCCAACCCATTTTTCTGTCATCCACCTAACTGCCATCAGAGAAGAAATCAAATTCTCAGAGAGAGGATGCCTCATAGAATTTTGTAGGGGTCCAGTGTGAGGAGATGAATCTTACACTATTGAAACATGGTAGAAAAGTGTATTCCTTATTCTCTGATCAGATGCTCTTATAAGAGCACAACTTTTCTCCTTGCTTCTACCCAAACAAAACAGCACCAACTTTTCCAATAAAATTTTCCACAGCTCGGTTCTTCCAGGTTCTCTCTTGATTCCTCCACAGTTTGCCTTCTTTAGAGCTAGTAACCAGTGCTCTTGTTTTTACATCTATTTCTTTTCCCTGCTTGCTATTATTGTCTATAAAATTCCACCTAAGCAACACATTTCATTTCCTAGCATGGTCCAAAGTACATCACACTACAGAGTTGAAAGACCCAGTTTTTTCTGCATTTGTTGTAACTAGCTAGGTGACCTTGGAGAAATCACTTCCTTCCTTGGAGTTCAATTTCTTCATAGTATGATGGGGTATTTATACTTATGCCATTCATTCAGCATCACTGTGGTGGGGCTGGAACATGATAATGTATGCTAATGTGTTCACAGTAAACGAATGCAAAGCGTAATTATTTTTGGTGCTTTCTGACTCTACTCACCCTCTCACAGACATAGTGCTAAATTTTCCATATGAATTGGATATGTCCACCTGGCAGGAAACTATCACATAAAGGTATGTGTGAAAAATATTTTGAACTGCTAAATAGGAGAAAAATAATTGGACCTCTCCCATGAAAATAATTTGCACCAGGAATTGTTCTTTTAGTAGTTTCTCAGAAAACCACAGGATGTACAGCCAAAAGATCTTGCTTTGTGGTCTAAAAGTCTACTTTTTTGGGGGGGGGGCATGTGGGATATTATTTCCCCTACCAGGGATGGAACCCATGCCCCTTGCAGTTAAGCGCCGAGTCCTAACCACTGGACTGTCAGGGAATTCCCAAAGTCTGCTGATTTTAAAGGATAGGAATCTAGAGCAAAAGCTATATAGTGGGGAGAAAAAAAAAAGACCTACACCAGAACAAAAAAAGCAAAAAAATACATAAGTGAATAACAGTCTTCCAGGTAGAGATACTTGACATTGATGAATTAGTGAAGATTTATTCACAGGTTACCATGTTCAAGGCAACGTGCAAGGACATGCAGATACAGAGAGGAACAAGGCACAGTTTACCCTTAAGGAGTTCTCTATCCTCTACCTTTTCTGAGGGACACAGAAAAGCAACCATATAATCACAATACAGTGGGGTATATCCTCCCATGGAGGTCTTTGAGAGCACATGGAGGAGCTATCTCAGGTTTGTATTTGCATAACTATGTGGGTGTCATGGGGGAAAAGATCAAGGTAAGGAGTTTCATGTAATTTTAATATCTTTCAGTGACTCTGCGCACAATAGGGAACCGTAACTTGGTGCAGAAAACTATGCAAAGGAAGAAATTTTTCTAACAAACTCAAATAGGGCAAGGTTATGACACTGGGCACTTGCTGAGCAGCATCTCAGCACCCAAGGTAGGGAGACCTGCCCTAAGTTTCCTTGCGACAGTGACTTAGGGAGATAATGATCACTCTGCTATGGGTTTGGAAGCCACACTTGAGAAACTTGAGAGTTGTCAGCCAACACAAACTGCAAAGTAACAAGTACTCAACATGGCCCATTTTATTGCCATTGCTGTTTAAACACCCAGGCCAGATTTTCTGGAATGAAAGCCTTAGAAGATTTTGTACTGTAAGAAAAGTTCAATTAGAGACAAATATTGATACAGTGATGATAGGTCCCGCACTGAGCCTTAGTGTTTTTATTTCCTTTAACTCTTTCTCTGAATATTTTTACCTGCTGGAAGGAATGATTACCAAATAGAGCTCGTTGTTTTTATTTTTTATTTTTGATATTTATTTATTTGGCTGCGCCAGGTCTTAGTTGCAGCACACGGGATCTTTAGTTGTGGCACGTGGGATCTAGTTCCCTGACCAGGGATCGAACCTGGGCCCCCTGCATTGGGAGCAGGGAGCGTTAGTCACTGGACCACCAGGGAATTCCTTACAGTTGGTTGTTTCTAAAGTGAGAGGTATTTTCCATGCATAAGCCATATCTGGTCTCTAAGTCTTATTTTTTCCAGGGGTAATCCCACGTTCATGTCTGCACAATACTAAGTGGAGGTAAGGTAATTGTTTAGCCCCTCTGATCCATTTAAGCTCTGCTGGATAACAGAAGCCCAAATACTTGACACATTTGATCTAATGAGCCTAAAATACATCATCTGAAAGCTTGTTTGTGTGGCTATAACACCGAATAATGGCCAAGTTTACACATCATGCTGGGCTGTGACAGATGTCCTGGAACCTTCTCTATCCCAATCATAAGGAATTTTCATGCACACTTCATGACCTTGTGTGGCATTGTGCATTGAAACAACTTAATGTAATTGCATTTTATTTCTTAATTCCTCAGCGTTAGCACAGGTGAGCCCATAAAAAGATTCTGTAAGCACATCAAATGTATAATTAGATTGATTGAATTTCTTTGATTCAAAACAGTTGCATTGTACTGGTTTTCCTATTTTATCTGTGTCAGATATACCAGAAGGAAGTCTCACTGTGTTCATTTTTAGTATGCGCTCCTGTTCAACTCAAAATAAAAGCTCCTCTTTCCCAGGTGAACCTGAGCTGCTCGTCTGCTAATATTAGAAATGAATGACATCAGTATGGGGGCACGGGACACATAGCTTTGTCAGTCAAATTTTGGAAATCCTAAATCTTAAATCAAAGCTTCAGGAAAGAGTTACTGCAGAAGGGATATAGCTTCTTGAGAAGCCAAGGTTACATTTCTTCTTTCTGAAGGCAGAATTGTCCTCTCAGTGTCTGAACTTGTTTTAGGACAATGGTTAGTTCCATGGCAGATGCATTAAATATAATTTCTAGTGTCATTTTGTGGAGCATCCATCATGCACTTTTTATTTTAAGGCGATAATAGAATTGTGAGAACTAAAATCCAGTGTCACTTAGGCACAGTATCAAATGCCATTTGATGCTTACAGGTCCTTTACAAATCAAAAGATGCTTAAAGCAGAAGATTAGCAACCTAAATGTGCTGTTTCAAATTGCTTGCTTCTGAATACATATATCTTAGACATTACTCAGAGTTGTAAACTGCTTGGAAGAGAGGAATAGCTAGCTAAAATAGGTATCTTGCATTTGACCAAGAAAGATGCATATCGCATAGGACAAAAATCCCTTATTTAAAGGTTGACACAACAGAGACAACCTGAAAGCACAGGTAAGGGACTCCAGTGGCCTTGTCAAGCTGGCAGAAACAAGTTTGGTTTGACCTGGTTTTCATGTGCTCAGATCATTACATCATCTGCTGTTTTAGTCTACTTGAACAACTTTCTGGTCCCTCTAAATCACACTCTGCTGTGTGCGGTGCCCTACCTGGAAGCTACTAGTCAAATCCGGGGTATGGAATGAAAGAAAAAAAAAGAAAGAAAGAAAGAAATGTACATTTAATCTTTCCTGAAAAATCCAGAGCAGAAAGTATGTGCATTTGTCAGCCAGCTGGTTTTGATAGTTGTATGAGAACCGTGAAGGTGACTACAAATGGTAATAACGTTTTCTTATGAGGGCACCGTTCATCACTGTTGATAGTGAATAATGATTCATTTGGAAACCACCAGGCACATAAATGACTTAGCCATGCATTTGGATGACAGACATTGATAAGTAGCACAACGAAACTTTCTTTCCTTTATCTAAGTAGCAGCAAAGTAGAATGGGATTATTTCAGATTTTTTGATTTAAAGGTTCAAGTCATTGTCTGTTGTAAATTCCAACTAGGTTCTTTTTCATTTTCTTTGGACATATAAAATCACCTGTTGGTCTGTGTCATTCTAGAAAAGTCTACAGAAGTATGGCAAAAAGAGACTTCCCTATAATTAATTAATTAGTTCAATAGAGACGTACTGAGTTTCAACTACATACCAAGCCTTGTATTAGGGTGTGGGGATGGGCTGAGTAGCAGATAGTTGCTGCTTTCATGGAGCTTACATCATAGAAGGGGAAACATGTCAAATAGTGAATTGATTATTTGACCATAGTACTAAATAAAAGAACAGTATGCCCTAAGTGAAAAATTGCCCTGTTGGGGAAGCTGACCTGGTCTGGATGGCCAGGAAAAGCTTCCCTAGGGAAGCAGCATTTAAACTGAAATCCAAACAAGTAGGAAGTAACTTAATGAAAAGAGTAGGGATCAGCATTCCAAGCAGAGTCAACAGCACATGCAAAGGCTCAGAGGCTGCAGGAAGCATGGGTAATTGAAGAACTAAAAGAAGTACAGGTCAGGGGAAGAGTAGGGCGCAGAGTGAGCCCAGGTGAGTCTGCTGGGGGTGGTATGAAGCAGCTCAAACTGGGCCTTACCGATTATGTTACCGATTTTGGTCTTAATATGAAGGAGTAATGGAAAATTGCTGAAAATCTTAAACAGAAGAAATGGGGTGAAGGGAGGCAAGAAGAGGAGCTTGGAGGCTGCTTTGGCAATGATGATGAGAAGTGATGGTTCAGATTCAGTCCAGGTATTCTTAGTGGGCAAAATCTACAGAACTTGGTGTTTGAATAGGAGGGTAAAAGAGAAGAAGAGGCCATTCTCAGGTTTCTGAATTGGGCAGCTGGCTGAAGAAAGGTGTTTTTCACTGAAGTGGGGTTCATTCGACAAACAGAAGGGTTTTGACCACCTTTGGGCATGTGGACAAGATATCCACGTTAGTTGCCTGGAGCTCAGAGCAGGGAGAGGGTTTTTCTGGGTATCAAGGGTAATGAGTGCCATGGGCTGGGGTCAGCTGCCAAGGGAGACAGCGTTCAGTTAGAGAGGGGGCCAAGGCTCAGCTTTGATGGGCTCCAACATTATAGGTGGCTGAGAGGAAGCTACACTGGCAAAGGAAACTGAGAAGGAGGGGTCAAGATGTAGGAGGAAACAAGAAAGTGATGCTGCCAAAGCTAAAGGTGGAGTCAGTTTCAACAGGGTATAAGTGGTCAGTATTGAAGGCTGCGGGAGATCCAGCATCGGGAGGACAGAGTAATGTCCTTCACGTTCAGCCCCACAGGGACTGCTGACAACTTCTGGGCAGTCATTTCAGTGGTTCTGTGAGTGGTTTCAGTGCTCCTGTTCAGTGGTTCTGTGAGTGTCAGGTCGGTCAGACTGAGGAGGGGGAGGTACACAAATAATGCTTACTAACTGTGTGTGACCTTGGACAGGTTACTTAAACTTTTTAAGTCTCTTTCCTCATTCATAAATGGGATATTAATGGCTCACTGCTTTTTATTTTCCAAAGAGTGAGAAAATATAAATACAGCACCAGTCCCAGGATGCTTCAGTGTTCAATAACTGCTATTTACTGTCTTCCTTTCTTATTTTCTAGGAAAAGTGGTGTCTCAAACACTCAATCTGGTGAGGTTCTAGTTCAGGTACTAAACCTGTTAGGACGTTGCCTCTGTGGTTTTCAAGACCTACTTCTGTGACTCTATGATCCTCTTACTTTGTGGATTTGTGCTTAGACATTGCAAACTTCCTGAATCTATTTCATGTGAATTGTGAGTCATTTTGCTAGAATCATTAGGATAGTGGGAAACAGGGGATAAAGATAGATAAGGGAGGTGAAGGAGAAGGTGACACTTGGTTGGTAAAGGCAGTTTGGAGAAATCACGTGGGTCTGAGAAATTTAGAACGTTTCTTTCGTGATTGCCAGGAGGAAGGAAATGGAGTTGGAACACAAAGTTGTGTGGATGGGGCAGAACTTGGATGTTCTGCAGGGGTGGGGATGGGGAGAAGGGTTGAGAAATGCTCACCAAAATCTACTTATCACTTCAATAAAAGTTACTCACTGCTTTTTCTGTCTCAAGTATCCAAGGCATCAGAATATCTGGAACTCAATAATTCAGAGTCTTAAGTCAGAAGAATCTAGAACCTTTATCTCAGGGCATATCACTTGGGGTTCATGAACTTGAATGAGAAAAAATACATTTTTATTTTCACCAACATCTAACTGAAATGTAGCTTCTCCTTCAAGTATGAATGTAGGCAAGAAACCACAGAAGTACCCACATTAACTGTTACTTTGCCACCAAAAGGAATTACAGGTATTTTTCTACCACATCACAGTTGCCTCAAAAAATTATTTGCACTCACCATTTACACTCATCACTTTTTGGAAACTGTGGTATTCGACGCACTCCTAGAGCTTGTTGTTTAATATATTCACAAAGAAGTGCATGGACTTCCCTGGTGGCGCAGTGGTTAAGAATCCTCCTGCCAATGCAGGGGACACGGAGCAGCCCTGGTCCAGAAGATCCCACATGCCGCGGAGCAACTAAGCCCGTGCACCACAACTACTGAGCCTGTACTCTAGAGCCTGTGTGCCACAACTCCTGAAGCCTGCTCACCTAGAGTCCGGGCTCCACAACAAGCAAAGCCACCGCAATGAGAAGCCTGCGCACCGCAACAAAGAGTAGCCTCTACTCGCCACTAGAGAAAGCCCGCGCACAGCAACAAAGACCCAATGCAGCCAAATATAAATAAAATAAAATAAATAAATTTTTTAAAAAAATAAATAACTAAAAAGTGCTTTTAAACACATAACATAAAATATACAGGAATCCGATTAAATGGAAATACAGTTCAAAATATTTAAAATCCAAATTTGTGACCTAGTAAGACATGCACTTCAAAAAAAAAAAAAGATTCTGAAGAACCTAGGGGCAGGACAGGAATAAAGATGCAGACGTAGAGAATGGACTTGAGGACACGGGGAGGGGGAAGGGTAAGCTGGGACAAAGTGAAAGAGTGGCATGGACATATATACACTACCAAACGTAAAATAGATAGCTAGTGGGAAGCAGCCGCATAGCACAGGGAGATCAGCTCGGTGCTTTGTGTCCACCTAGTGGGGTGGGTTAGGGAGAGTGGGAGGGAGATGCAAGAGGGAGGGGATATGGGGATATATGTGTATGTATAGCTGATTCACTTTGTTATAAAGCAGAAACTAACACAACATTGTAAAGCAATTACACTCTAATAAAGATGTTAAAAAAAAAGATATGCACGTCTTTGTTTTGTTTTTTTCTTATAAATTTATTTATTTTTGGCTGCATTGGGTCTTTGTTGCTGCACATGGGCTTTCTCTACTTGTGGTGAGCGGGGGCTACTCTTCGTTGCAGTGTGCAGGCTTCTCATTGCGGTGGCTTCTCTTGTTGTGGACCACAGGCTCTAGGCTCACAGACTTCAGTAGTTGTGGGTTCTTAACCACTGCGCCACCAGTGAAGTCCAAAAGCACTTTTCCTAAGGAGTCTGTAGGCTTCACCAGACTGCTAGAGGGGTCCATGCATCAAGAGTCTCGAATGTAGCTAAAAGAGAAATGTTGTTTTAAAAAAAACCCTCTTGGTTCATCCATCTGCCACAAAGCAACATGAGTTTACAAGCATCTTTTGCAAACTGGGAGGGAAGGCAATCCTGAAAAGTTTTGAAAGCGAAATTAAATATGCCATACCCCAGAGCTACTATTTAAAATGTGTATAATAAAGTTATAGTGTTGGTGTTTATTATCCCTTTGTTTAATTTTAGTAAATTACAAAACATTTTTAAGGCCCTTGCTGAATTTACTTCCAAATTCAGGCCTGCTGCTTGTATTATCTCTACATGGGTATAAATCCATGACCCTAAGGTCTCCCATTACAGGGCTCCTCAAGGGCCTCATCCTCCCACCTACAGCCGGGGAGTCTGCCATGCTTACCCCTGAGGGCAGAGGAGACAGAAAAGGATTTGCCACCCCCGGGGCTCTGGGTTTCAGCATCATGCACGATATTTCTTTTGTAACAATTTACTTTAATGTGATTCATTCATTCAACCATTTCCTATTTCATTCCGTATTATATTTGTGTTTGTTTTAACATAAAATAATGTTTCCTTCCTAAATTTTCAAGCAAGTTTGTTGTCTCAGAGATGTGCCATGTTGGTCCCGTGGCTTTACTAGGTATCCCTTGGCACTCTCTGCTGTCCCAGTTTGAGAGGCTTGTCTATAAACTATTATCAGTCATTTATACCTTAGTGTGAAGAAGTTTCAGAGCTTTTTCTTACATAGTTTGGAGGGATTAGAAGGAGCAATCAAGAAATAAAGCACTAAACCTCTGACAGAATTGGAAGGGGGAATAAAAGTGGAGTGGCAGGGGCTTCCCTGATGGCACAGTGGTTGAGAGTCCGCCTGCCGATGCAGGGGACGTGGGTTCGTGCTCCGGTCTGGGAGGATCCCACATGCCGCGGAGCGGCTGGGCCCGTGAGCCATGGCCGCTGAGCCTGTGCGTCCGGAGCCTGTGCTCCGCAGCGGGAGAGGCCACAGCAGTGAGAGGCCCACGTACCGTAAAAAAAAAAAAAAAAAAAAAAAAAAGTGGAGTGGCAGGAGGATGAAGGAAGTGGGCCCCCAAATGGGAGAACACAGTTTTCCACCTTCCAAATTTTGTCCAAGATCACATCTCTCCTCACAACAGAATGATCACACTTTCCTATGTGAATATCACACAGGTACTTGCATTTTCAACACTAAGAAGAGAGAACCTAAAGATTTCAAAGTTTTCTTCACCCTGGGGTGATGATTTATTTTCAAAGAAGTTCCACAAGATGAGGCAAAGGTAAAGCCTTCTCTGTCATCTACTTTGTAATGAGAGCTGTGCTAGTTTCCACTGTAATGAGCTGTGTCGTTTTCAAAGGCGAAGTAAAACAAACAAAAAAGCATCTGAGACAGAGCTCATGCTCCGCATCTTTCCAATTCCTTTTACTGTGCATGAATTTCTTGCTTTCTCTTTAGAAAGTAAAGTTAGCCATGTGATGGAGACTGAGGCATGATCCCGACTGAGGGGCAGGGTGATATTTAAATATGCACTTAATCAAAAGTATAAGGTTGCTTCTAGCCATTATGCATCAGTTTGCCTTTCACTTTCCTTGACAGACGAACATAAAATTAATGCCTGTTTTCTCTGTGTGCCCAATCCTTTACACCTGCTGTCAGAGTACCATATATCACGGCGCATATTGTACTCATTGTGTACAAGGTTGTTTCTCCTTCCAGACTGAGATCTGTGAGGGTAGTGACTGTGTCTAGTGCATCTGTTTATTCCCAGCACTTAGCAAGGTTCTGGGCACATAGTTGGTGTTCAGTGATGCTCACAGTGGGTGCTCTGATGCCATCGTTTTGCTGTGGATAAAGACTGCATTGTCACTCACTTGTTCTACTCTTGTTGGCTAGGGAGGCTCTGTGGTTTACTGGAAAACACTGGGCAGCATAGTGTGGTGATGATATACTTATAGTGAAGAAGTGCCTGTACTATTTCCTATCATTGAAACCTTGGGAAGTTACCAAACCTCTCTGTGCCCCATACGTTACTGGGGATAATAATAGAAGCTACCTCACAGGGTTTTTGTGAGGTTAAAGTGTGAGGATTAAAGCCTTTAAAGTAATGCTTCACACATGGTAAATGCTAAGTGCAAGCTGTTATCAGATAGACACAGGTTTGAATCCAAGCTCTGTTCCTGGTAGCTATGGACATCTCATTTCACCTCATACAGGTTCCCTCTTCTGTAAAATGAGGTTCTATGCCCTCCCTGAGTGGAGGGATACAGTAAACATTGTAGCCTTTCACTCTTTCAACCAATGTAGGTGTTAGGGCACCTTCTTCTATTTTACAAGAGGCTGGAGCTTGGGAACCTGCTTAGCAAGATGCATTCTATCCATACCATTCCTCTTCTCCCTGACCCTTCAGTTAAGTGTGGTCACTGTTCCAATGGGAGGGTGAATCCCAGCCCTCGAGTATTTACAGCCTCAAAGCCTAGAGCTGGGGCTAAAGGGAGAATCATGGCCAAGGTCAACTTCTATGTCCAGCCTGCTCTTACTTGTTGGTTCAGTCAGTCCACCTGCAGGTCACCCCATCTGAACTTTCAGTGTACACTTCAAATCCAGAATATCAATCTGTGGCCCCACCTCTACCCCCTCCAAAAAATAAGCAACATATTTTAACTCCCACAGATCTCTTCCTTCTCCTTTGGCCTCCACAACCCATCAGTCAGCAAAATCTGAGGAGCCCACTTCTGCACCATCTCTCACCTACATCCTGACTTCTTCGTTACCACCACCAGATCAGACCTTTATATTAATGGCTTCCTACCTGTTCTTCTGCCTTAGAGCCTCTCCTACTCTTTGCTGTTTATCTCTGATTAGCTTTATACCTTCTTATTTGTATGTAGTAACTATTTTTCATGTCTTATTACCTTTCCTCAACTGCAAAGTACTTGATGGAGAAATCCAAGCCTGATTTTATATTTGACTTCCTTATAATACTTTGTCTCATGGAGATACCAGTAAATATTTCATTGACTAAATTAACAATCAAATGACTAAGTCTGAGAATCCTTTCTTACCTTCCTGATGTGAACTTCCAGAGTTTGATATTATTTTAGTCCTAATTCTTTTGTGTTTAGATTGACTATTAAAATTCAGTTGTACCTATTCAACATCATAGGGCAATAAGGTGATACAAAGAAATAAAAGGCATGCAGATCGAAAAGGAATAATAAACTGACTCTTGTTGAAGACAACATGATTGTCTATGTAGAAAAATCCCAAAGAATCTACCAAAGAGCTCCTTGAACTAATAAGTGGATTTAGCAAGGTTGCAGAATATAAGGCCAATATACGAAAGTCAATTGTATTCCTAGCAATGAACAATTGGAATCTGAAACTTCAAAGAAAAAACTATTTGCAATAGCACCCCAAGAATGAAATATTTATTCACAAATCTATCCAAATATGGGCAGTATCTGTATACTAAAAGCTATAAAACATTAAAGAAAGAAATGAAAAAGGATTTAACTAAACGGAGAGACATAACATGTTCATGGATTGCAAGACTCAATATTGCTAAACTATCTATTCCCCTCAATTTGATCTGTGGAGTAAAGATAATCCCAACTCAAATCCTAGGAAAATGTTTTATACAGATCAACAAGGTGATTCTCAACTTTATACGTCAAGGTGAAAGAACTGGAATATTCAAAAGAATTTGAAAAAGAATAAAGTAGGAATCACTCACATTACTTGATTTCAAGATTTAATATAAAGCTACAGTAATCAAAGCAGTGTGGTATTATCACAAGGAATGAAGCACACATAAATGGAACAGAATAGATAGTAAATGGAATAGAATAGATAAGCCAGAAACAGGCCCACACAAATATAGTCAACTGATTTTTGACAAAGGTGCAAAAACAATTCAACAGAGAAAGGATAGTCTTTTCAAGAAATGGTGTTGGAACAAATGGAACAATTGTCCATATGTAAAAGAAAGAGAAAAAAACCTGATACACACCTCTCATCTTAGGTAAAAATTAACTCAAAATGGATCATAGTCCTAAATGTAAAATTTTAAATTATGAAACTTCTAGAAAAAAATGATACGAGAGAATCTGTGAGACTTTAGGTTAGGTAAAAGTTTTTTAGATATAGTACCAAAAGAATGATCCATAAAAAATTTGAAAAATTGGTCTTCATAAAAATTTAAAACTTTTGCTCTGTGAAAGACACTGTTAGTAGAATAAAAAGACAAGCTACACACTGAAAGAAAATAACTGCAAAAACCCAATAAAAGGTGGCCTGTGTCTGGTCAAAAGTGTTGAACAGACACTTCACTAAAGAAGATATTTGGATAGCAATTAAACATACGAAAAAGTGCTCAACGTCATTAGGCATTAGGGAAACACAAATTAAAACCATAATGAGATACCACTACACACTTATTTGAATGTATAAGATAAAACCAAAACCAAACACAATGCCAAGTGCTGGCAAAGATGCAGAACAAATGGAAACTCATACATTGCTGGTGGAAATGCAAAATGATATGCCCCCCTTTGGAAAACAGTTTAACAATTTCTTATAAAGTTAAACATACTCATACCATATGACTCAGCAATTCCACTCCTAGATATTTACCCAAGTCAATCAAAAACTTATGTTTACACAAACAACTTTAGGAAAATATTTATAGCAAATTTATTCATAATCCACTGAAAACTAGAAACCACCCAGATGCCTGTCAACTGATGAATGGATAGTCAAATTAAGGTGTATTCATACAATGGAATACCACTCAACAAGAAAAAGAAATAAACTATTGATTCATGATTCATGCAATAATATAAATGCAGTTAAATACATTTTGCTAAATCAAAAGGCTACATATTGTATGAGTCCATTTATATGACATTCTGGGAAGGATTATAAGGGCAGAGAAAGATGAGTAATTATCAAGAGTTAGAGGTGGGTGGAGAGACTGACTACAAAGAGGCAGTATGAGGGATACTTTGGGGTTATGAAATTTATTCTGTATGGTGCTGTGGTGGAATGACTGTGCATTTATCAAAATCCATAGAACTGAACAAACACAAAAAATGAATTATACTCTATGCAAATTAAAAAAAAAATCTACCAGGATGTCAGGGGAACACAAGATGAGATGCAGACTGTGAGATATGAATCTAACTGTATTACAAATGGATGACATACCACACAGAAGTGGGTGGGGAATGAAGGACCTAACTTAAATAACTTTTGACTGGATACCGTAAGGCTAAGAACAAAAAGAATTGTACACAAACACTGTTGTCTAGTTGGCAAATTTGTCTCTCACAGGGGTATGAGTTAGCAATTTTGAAACTAAGGTTGAATACTAACGTTGACAAATAAGAAAGGTAGTGAGTGAACACTAGACCCAGAAACTAAACAAAAACAGAACAAAATTGAGGACCCTTTGAAGCCAACATCCCTTTATCATTTAATTTCATTTTATATGTAAACACTCTCACGTTGACAGAACATTGGTTTTTGTTTGTTTCTTCTTTGCTTTTTTGCTTTTCTAATTCAGCAGATGTTTACTCAGCAGCTACTAAGATGTATCCAGAGTTCGTCACTGATTTTGAGGTTAATGCATGCTCTTTCTCTCCAGAAGAATAACAAATCAAAAACTGACCTGGGAACTAGTGAGAACTGAATGCAGTTGGCCCGTGACGATTTTAAGCCCTGTTATAAATGGCTAATGATTAGTCAGTCTGGAGTGCTGGATTTAGTTTATTTTCATTCTCCAACCTCTATGTTGGTCTTTTTTAATTCTTCTGGATATCTTAGCTTGTGATGTCTCAAAAGTAGGGAAATTGCATCTCATTCTGTGGTGACAGTGCTCACTAGAGGGCAGAGAACTGCACCTTCTCTTGGTGACTAGGAAAATACCCACCTACAGCCACGAGAATTGCTCTCCAAAATGAGGAGCTCTCTCTGTTCCAGTCTTTTCTGATTGCACTTAATACAAAGGGAAAGCTCTGCCTATAGATCCATGAAAGGGAGGAAGGGAGAGAAGACCACCCTCTTATGAAACAGCAAGGCATCAGAATATATTCTTTAGGACCTTAAGATCTTTCTGAAATTCTCTTGAAAATGAAATCAAAGTTCTCTCTCCTTGGGCTTGGGTAAATTTTTACTAATACATATAATTTTTAAAAATTGACTCCAGGCATTTTAAAATAATCACCGCATGGCAACTATAGAATCCTGTGAAATAACCTTGCTTTATGCATTTGTGAATTAGTCCATCCTTAGAAATTAATTAATTTCAGTTGGTTAAAATCATTATGGTACTTCATTCAAGTTGACTAACTGGTCCTAAGCAAGATTTAGATGGTAGGAATTCACAGGATAGGGCTCAATATTGATGGCAGAATAGCTGAGGATCTGATAATTCTTTGATGTGGCCCCAAAGAAGTCAATTTCCAACTCTAGTATCATCATCATATGATGAGAAGGAAAATCATGATGGGAAGTAGGTGCTATCTACACAATGGCAGGCAAAGAGCTAGTTATTTTAGTAAAAACTGATGAAGCCTAATTTTTAGACAGTATGATGCCAAACTGGACGATTGAATAAAAGTTTTGAATCCACTTTGAATCTACTAGGATGTTTAACATCTATAACACATGTCTTTGACTTTTAAAATGGAAAAGTAGGACTTTCCTGGTGGCATGGTGGTTAAGAATCTGCCTGCCAATGCAGGGGACATGGGTTCGATCCCTGGTCTGGGAAGATCCCACATGTGGAGGAGCAATTAAGACTGCGTGCCGCAACTACTGAAGCCCTCGCGCCTACAGTCCGTGCTCCACAATGAGAGGAGCCACTGCAATGAGAAGCCCGCTCACCACAACAAAGAGTAGCCCCCACTCGCTGCAACTAGCGAAAGCCCATGAGCAGCAACAAAGACCCAATGCAGCCAAAAATAATAAATAAATAAATAAAATGGAAAAGTACAGGCAATCATCTATTTTTTATTTTTCACGTATTGAGTAAACATAAACATACTTTATTTTCCCTGTACCTGAACTCGGCTTTTTAATAATAGCAACAATTTATAGAGTACCTACCATATGCCAGCACTGTCCTAGGTGCTTTTACACATAATTCACACATATAAAGGCACACAGTCTTTCCAAGTAGACGCTCCTATGCTCATTTTATCCCTGAGGAGGTGGTGGCTGAGGTTAAGTAACAGACCAGGGTCCCACACACCTAGCATGTGGCAGAGTCAGGAGCAGAACTCTCTGCTGTTGAAGTGTGTGTTCCTTCCACTGTTCCCTGCCTTCACATGGCCTGCACATCAGAAATGATCCAACTGTTAGTGATTCCCTAGAGAGACAGGCGGTGATGGGGTCCCTGCCCGGGGTAGGCCATTTTGGGAGGCCTAGGGAAGAGAGAAATTGAGTTTCTGCAACTCTTGCTAGGCATCCACACCCGCTCCTGGTGCCTCCCCATCTGTTCTGGGCCCCCCAACCTCCCACCCCTGACTGTAGCTTTCCACAGTCTCTGTGATTGATGCCATGGCAGTGGTGGGAGTTGAACTGCCATTCATCTCACCCTTCTCCCCATCAGATTGGAAACAACTGGAGAAGAAAATAGGCAGAAGGAAATGTACCACTCATACTGGTTCACATTTCAACAGAATTGATTTCCTCCTGTTCTTCGCTCTTTGAAAAGAGAAAAAAAATGAAGTCATCAGCGTGCTCTGCTGATTGGAGATAGGATGACCAATGGGGCTGGAATAGACCATGTTCACAACTTGTGGGGTGTGGGGTTAAGGGCATGGAAGGGGGAATGGGAAGGAGAGTTCAGAAGGACTGAGGTAGCCTTGCCTGAAAAAGAAGGCTGGATCAAGAATGATTTTTAGCACAACCATCCAATGAACACTTTGGAGCTACTGTGGGCAGGGAGCTAAGGATATAACCTTGAATAATTCACATCTCAAAGCTGGATTTTTCATTCACTCAGTACATGTTTATTGAGCACCTACTGTTAAGGCAGACACTCTTCTAGGTTCCAGGGCTGTGACAGTGAACAAAACAAATCAAATTCTTGATGTCATAAGGCTTACATTCTAGTGGGGTGGCCACAGTAAATAAGTCAACACAGTAATAAGTTCAGTGAATGAGAGGTGCTCTGAAAACATAGATGCTGGCTCATGGCAAAGGCAAGGTGGTCAGTGGCAGCCCCTCTGAAGAGCTGACACCTGAGCAGGGACATGAAGGATGAGAAGGAGCCAAGTCAACCCCAAAAAGATCTTGGGGAAAAGAGTTTCAGACAGAGAGATAAGCAAGGCCCTGAGGTGGGACAAGCTCGAGGAGCAGAAGGAAGAGACTGTGATGGAGGTCAGTGTGTGAGGCAGGAGCAGTTCAAGATGAGGTTAGAGAGAGAGATGGGAGGCAGGACTTACAAGGCTGCTGGCAACCAGCTTAACTCTCTACCTGGGCAGTGAAGGTAGAAATGGTCCCCAAATTGCTATGGACTGTATACGACTAACTATTTTATTTAAATAGAGCTGTAAAATAGAGAGGGGATGAATCTTTGCTGGAGAAGTTTTAGAAGAGAACTGAGACTTTGTAGATCAGGGTAAGGAAGCTTCACCTGAGGCCAGGTCACACCTCCCTAGACTGGTGACGGTTGTGGTGTTTGGGACCTCGGGTTGCCTTGTTGCACAGCTCTGGGGGCCCATTGTATTCTGTGTGCATAACCTCCATTTCCCAGCTGTACAGTCCAGTGGTCCTGTCTTGGGCTCCTTGCTTCCCCTTTCTGTACCCCTTTCCTTTATGGTATTCTCTTTTGCCCCTTCTGGTCTCAAGTATCTCCAGTTCTCAGGCTCTGTCTCTTTTCCTTTTATCAAATTCTGCTCTCAGGAAAGTCAGAACAACTCATTCTCACTAAGGTGTAAATGATCAACATGAACAAAGTGCTGGAAGAGGAAATCAGCACCCTATGATTCTCAGGAATCAGGAAGAAGTGCTCTTTGCATGTGCATCTGTTTGGAATGCTTTTCTCACATATTCTCACTCAAGACCTAGCTCCAAATTTCCCTTTCCAAGGAGGCTCCCTAAGGAAGAGCTATTAACTTCCTCCACTGAGTTTGCATCTCAGTTCTGCCCTTCCTGTGTTACTTTGTTCATTGTCTGATTGATCTGTCGCCCTACAAGCTTGTGGACTTCTTGAAGACAGACACCATATCTCATTCTCCTGTTCCTCGGACACTGACATGATGCCATGCTCATGTTGACCATCTGACCAAGGAGCTGGGAACGGTCATAAGAGCTGTGTTTACTTTGATCATAGTAGGCTATGATTTTCACGGGGCTGAGTTTAATTAATGCTTATTAGAAAAACTTCCTTTCTTGACAGACCTGTATTGATTACAACTTTGATTTCTTCAATACTGTAAATACTGCAGCCTGAATTACTACCCATTTAAGATGCATTGGTTGACAAATTTCCTCTTTTAAAATGCAAATATTCCTAATGGGGTTAAGTCCATTCATTCATACAAAACACATTTATCGTGTCTCTGCTCTGTGCAACACACTGCCTCATGACTCACACCAAAATACTAAGGAGTTTACAAGGAACTGCTTTTTTCCCCCCATGTAATGAATCAAGAATCCCAAGTCAAGGCCTTATAATTCTACTTTTTCTAAGCTACCTAGCGGAAAAATTTAGAGATCTGCAATTAGTTTTATGTACAAAAATATGGATTGTAATCATTATTTATAATGGTCAAAGGAAGAAAACCATTCAATAACACGAGAATAATCAAATTAAAGTTTCATCAGTATGATGGATTCTTATGTAACTACTTAAAATTACATTAAAAAGAATGTTTTATTAACACAAGAAATGTTTGCATTACCATGTTAAATGATAAAAGCAGGATATAAAACTTGTTGCAGTATGATCTTTTAAAACACACAGAAGAAATCCTGTGAGGAAATTCACTAAAAATGTAAATAGTGGTAGTTCTTCCAAGTGGTAAGATATTGGTTGACTTTTAGTTTCTATATATTTATATTTTACAAACGTTTTGTACTAAGCATGTATTGCTTTTATGATGGAAAAAAGGAAATTTATTGTATTGGAAAACCAGGACCACTTTTCCTAGTTGCTAAGATCAATCACAGAAAGAGAATAGGACCGGAGGGGATGGAGACAGCTTTATAGGCAAGATGAGCCTGCGCCTGTGTGAGGACAGCACGGAGGGCCCAGCTGGCAGTCTAGGATGCTGCCCCCTGCAAGTGGAATTGGGAAGAGCGAATACCAGGAGATGGGAGGGCACAGAAGACACGTTCTGGGGTAGCTCCATCTTGCCTAGGCCAAGCCTAGGATTAAACTGTGACTCCTCCAGGTTTGGCCAAGTAGAACAAAGACTCGGTCCCAGACTAGCTGCCCAGCTGAGCAAGAACCACCTTTCTGGGTTTGTTTCAACACAGCTATAGTGAGCTTTTAATCTCAGCAGGGATCACTTTCTTTTGGCATTTCTGTAGCTTAAGACTCTGTTGTTAGTGTAGTTTATCACCATATAGCAATGTTAACTAACCATCACAAGGAGCTGAACTTCTAGGCCTGACTGAAAGTTACAGCAGATCTCCGAGGGCTGCAGAAACTCAACCCTGACCCCACAGGAACAAAACACCCACATACAGCTCGGGACTCCCAGTGAGCTCTCTTAAGTTTTGCTTCTGAATCTTAAGCTCATCTTGCTTATGGCTGATACCTTCTTTTCTCATTCTCCTCAAACAGAAACATTCAGCAGCAAAGCCCTCAAACTGTTTTGCAGAAAGTCATTTTTGACTACTCTTCCCATAACAGCCCTACCCTCCTCAAAAAAAAAAAAAAAAAGATTTCAAGTGAAAGTGGAGACAAGGAGGTGTAATGTTGAGAAGCTGGAATCAGCAGCAAAGATGTCTGATTTTAAGGCTGGGCTCCACCCATCACTCAAACCAGGTTGCTGGGCTAGTCACTTAACCTCCCCAAGCCTCAGTGTCTCCATACGTGAAATATGCATGAACACAGTGCCTGCCTAATCTGCTCTCGGGTAGTAGAGAGGATCAAATGAGATAAAGTATGTTAAGGCCTACAGAGTTTTAGAGTTCTTTACAAATCTTAGTTATTGCCATGATAATAACTAATGGGATTAATAGTTTCAGGAGCTGCTGCATAAGGTGAAACAGTGGGGAAAAGGCAATCCATCATTTCTGTGCTCTCAGGGGGAACAGTAGCCTTAAGATTCCATGGACAGGTGGACAGACTTTGTAGTGAATCAAATCGTTCACACTGTTAAGAACTCTGCTGAAATGTTCTGTGTAGCCAGTTATGCAGCAAAAAGAAAAAAAAAGGGTTAAAAGGATGAAATTAGAACACTACCTAATACCATACACAAAAATAAACTCAAAATGGATTAAAGACCTAAATGTAAGACCAGACACTATAAAACTCTTAGAGGAAAACATAGGAAAAACACCCTTTGACATAAATCACAGCAAGATCTTTTATGACCCACCTCCTAGAGTAATGAAAATAAAAACAAAAGGGACCTAATTAAATTTGAAAGCTTTTGCACAGCAAAGGAAATCATAAACAAGACGAAAAGATAACACACAGAATGGGAGAAAATATTTGCAAATGAAGCAATGGACAAAGGATTAATCTCCAAAATATACGAACAGCTCATGCAGTTCAATATCAAGAAAACAGACAATCCAATCAAAAAATTGTGGAAGACCTAAATAGACATTTCACCAAAGAATACATACAGATGGTCAAGAGGCACATGAAAAGATCCTCAAAATCACTAATTATTAGAGAATATGATACAATGATACAATGAGGTATCACCTTACACGGGTCAGAATGGCCATCATCAAAAAATCTACAAACAATAAATGCTGGAGAGGGTGTGGAGAAAAGGGAACCCTCTTGCAGTGTTAGTGGGAATGTGAATTGATACAGCCACTGTGGAGAACAGTATGGAGGTTCCTTAAAAAACTAAAAATAGAACTAACATATGACCCCGCAATCCCTCTACCGGGCATATACCCTGAGAAAACCATAATTCAAAAAGACACATGCACCCCAATGTTCACTGCAGCACTGTTTACAATAGCCAGGACATGGAAACAACCTAAGTGTCCATCGACAGATGAATGGATAAAGAAGATGTGGCACATATATACAATGGAATATTACTCAGCCATAAAAAGGAATGAAATTGGGTCATTTGTAGAGACATAGATGGATCTAGAGACTGCCATACAGAGTGAAGTAAGTCAGAAAGAGAAAAATAAACATCATATATTAACGCATATATGTGGAACCTAGAAAAAGGGTACAGATGAACCGGTTTGCAGGGCAGAAATAGAGACACAGACGTAGAGAACAAACGGCAGAAATAGAGACACAGATGTAGAGAACAAACGTATGGACACGAAGGGGGGAAAGTGGCGGTGGGGGTGGTGGTGGTGGTATGAATTGGGAGATTGAGATTGACATGTATACACTAATATGTATAAAGCAATTATACTCCAATTAAAAAAAAAGAAATATTCTGAATAGAAGTGAAGACAAATATTTTGTGACAAAAGAAAGTTCATATTCCCTCCTTTTTCATTGAGACCTGCACTCAAATTCAGGACAAGGAAAGAAATTAGGAAGTGATTTCGCTTAAATTATCAAGGTAGTAAATAATGTGTGTGTGTGTGTGTGTGTGTGTGTGTGCGACGGGTGGAGAGGAATAGGAGAATTGAGGCGAAAAATAGGAAGAAAAATAAAATATCACGTTCAGACTAAACTGAAGTTCCTTTGTGCAACTGCAAATTATTTTATAAATAGTTCCGAGTCTCCTATTTCATTTGTTTATTCAACAAGTATGTGTTAAACATCCACTGTATGCAAGGGATGTGACAAGGCAGTAGAAAAGACAAACACGCTTTGCCCTCATGGTCTTCAAAGTCTAGTTGAGGAAATAAACATTACACAAATAATTATATCATTACATTGTGTTAGTGTTAACAAAGGAGAAGTACAGGGTACAATGAGCACATCCCCCATGTTGTCAAAGGCCTAGTGTATCACAGCCTAAGATATCCTTATTATAAAACCCCTCCAGAAGAAGTTACTGTGAAATCTAGAACCAAAACCACAAAGGAGTGAATTTTTTTGAGCATTTAAAGCAGAGAATAAGGGCTTTCAAGGTCAGTCCCTGGATCTGATTATGGCTATTTCACTTATTCTGTTTAAGGCTTTACTTCCACATCTATAAAATAGATATTTCTTAGGTTTTATCTCTTAGGATTACTGAAGGGACTTAAAAATTATTCATGTACAAAGCCTAGCTCACTACCCACCATACAATAAGCACTCAGTAAGTGTCACCTGTTATAATTATTACCTTATAAGCTATTGTTTAATGGACTTTAAGTTGTGAAACTTGCGAGCAACTTTTGATAGGCTCCTAGAAAGCTTAGAATCAAATATGTGGCCCAGAGGATAACAATTTTGCATCGTTAGAGTATGCATATTTAATCTCATCCTTGGCTCCATTTTTGGTCACCACCTTGTTTTTCTTGACTAGAATAATACATGGTATGGATGAATGGGTGGATGGAAGGATGGAGTGACAGATGGATACATGAATGAACTCTCTCAACTAAGTCAAGAAATAGATCTTTCAGGTAGATAAATAGTGCTTGGGAGTTGGACATTCTGCGTACAATTTCACAGAACAAGGAGAACTCTGACTCATACTAACTCATTCCTTGACTTTTATATCTCCTTAGACGTGAATGGATATATTGCTTCCCTGAGTTAACACTGAATGGATCTAAATGCTGCAAAAAACAACCACCACCACCACAAGAATCAACTGAGTAATCCACAAGGTAGACTCAGACAATGTTTTACAGGTCAAAATTCACCTATGCACCTATGCTCTATTGTTTGTGTCTTTCCTTCCGTGGCTATAATACAAAAGAAGCTGTCAAGATGACTCCATTACTGGGTTCAGTCAATGGCTACTTATGTCTCTAGACTCTTGGATGTATACACACACAGGTAATCTTTCCTTTCAGAACTCCAGTATATACAAAGAATCTACTGGGAGATTTCTTGCTGCATCACTGTGTACTGTTATTTAGGAAGAATAATAGAAACAAAAAGCAAAGAATCTTAAATCTGGAAGTGGAATAGTCCCACTTAACTAGAGACCATACATCTTGGTTATCCAGGCCAGTCTCTGATTACTTGGTGCACAGTTATTCTTGGGACCACCCCTTCTTTCACTTTCCAAAGTATACTACTTTGGATAATAAAGTATGTGATCACCTTAATCTAATGTAGTTGCTAACTATGTGACCTTCAGCATCAGACTGGAAGGAAAATAGAGCCTCCTTCAGCCAGAGAGGGGAAGAGAGGAAAAGAAATATCAGAAGTGAGTGACTAGGCTCACACCTTCCCACCTTCCTCCCACCTGCCCACTATGGTTAAGACTCTCCAGAGTAAGAAGGGATTAGAAATAACCAGATTGGTCTGTGAGAATCTCAGACCAAGTGCATGCTCCTTGGGCTCCAGGGTGCCCAGGAGAATTCTGAGACCTAGCAGGAAGCTTCACACTAATCTCATGTGGCTAGGAGAGCAGGACAGCAAGCCTCCTAACTTTCTCCTACTCATTGACACCATTTGGGGAAGAGGGAAGAGATTCCTAATCGAGAGTTTGACCCTTAAAATCAGAAGAGAGACAATTAGCTTTGAATGGGATATTTTAAATGCCCTCTCATCTGCCTCAGCAAGAATGGGGACTTTAGTGAAAAATAAGATCAGTTATAAGAATCAAAGAAATGTCTTTTTTCCTTCACACGTAAGTCTCAATAGTAGGGGCAAATATCATCCAGTCTACACTTATATCCTCAGAGCTCAGCTCAGGGCCAGGGAAAGGGGAGACCCTCAACAAGTGTTCATTGAATGGAGACTCTAACTTCAAATCACACCAAAAAAGACAAAACAACCCTGGACTATTCAAGTATAATCCTGCAGAAATATTAAAACGCTTCCTGAACTAATATTCATAAATCTAGTTACCATAACAGGGAAGGAAAAAAACAACTAAGGAATTTAGAGAATCATCTTTGCCAGCTACCGAGCCTTAGACAGCACTATATCTCCCCGTGGTATCATACTACAAGCTAGTCTCAGATATTACAAGGATTTAACCTTCCTTTATGGCACTTTACACAGGATCCACCAGAGGCAAGCTAATAGATTATAGTCTCTATTGATCTTACTCGGATAAGGAAATCCCAGTGTCCCAATCTTCTCTAGCTGCATAAGATACATTTTGAATAATTACATATTATTGCCCTGTCTGTTCTGCAAAGGGGGAAAAATATGCTCTAGATTTATCATTAAAATAGCAGGTGTTGGAGGAATGTGGATTAAATTATTGAGAATCTATTTATTTAACTCTGGGCAGTTTGATGACAATTACATTTTAAATAAATATTTTCAGTGAAAATCCTGGTAAGCCAAAAGTGTGTGTTTACAAAGAGAGCTTGTGTGAAGTTTGAGAACAGAACTATTTCTTTTCTCTCAGTGAACAACAACAACAAAATGTATCCCTTAGATTAACTGGTAAATATTTCTACATTTAGACATATTAGATTCTGCTAGTACTTAATATGGGTCTCAAAGGATTATAGAACGCTATGATTGTTGCATTTCTTAACGTGTTCCCACCCATAACACTTTTTCTTTTCTTTTTTTAAGTCAAACTGAAATTTGCTTTTCCAAACAGTTTTCTAACTGGTGTAAAAAATAAAGTTGAAAATCTTTGTGGAGACTCTGCCCTTTTCTCTTAATAGTGCCTTGCCAAGCAGTCATTCTTTTACAAATGTAGAGAGGAAAATGTTCTGGAACGAGCTTTAAATTTAATTTGGCTCATTTTGGAAAGAGTACTTTGGAAAACTGGCTATATGCCTTTGTTGCTGTTCTATAAAACATGACGATTCCACTGGGGGGGCCGGTTCCTTGGTGTGGTGAATCGATAGCTGAAAGGAAAGTGGATTCTAATCGTTAGACAAAAGAGAATGGAAATCTGGACTCAGACACTCCTGGAGTCTTTTCTACGGATTAAATGAATGAACCTGGACATTGATGGGTCAAAGCAGCCTCATTTCGTTACCAAGATGCAGCAATTAGCCACCACCATTAACTTGGAATTCACTGCCTCCCTATAAAATTAGGGGAAAAAAAGACAATCAAGACCCAATTCAGTGACTCATTAAGTACATCTTATACGTCGAGGGCCGGTCCAATCACAGAACATCGGATGTAGAGTTGCTGATGAAATCCAACTTGCAGCTGGTTTGCCCAGGATTTATGCAGTTTGCACATACATGTATGCATAAAGCAGAACTAAGATCTAAAAGGTGGCCAATATCTGTGAGAGGAAGACAAATTAGCACTGAAGGACATTTTCTGAATAATGTTGCTGTTTATATTCTATTTCAGTTTGAGGTTTTACAGAAAGCCCTATAATTTTAAGATGTTTATAGAGAAGTGGTGGCTGCGTCTGAGGTCCTCCATGTCCAGACCTGGGGATTGGGCCAATTACAAACAAGGATTATATAAACCCCTCAGGAAGGAGATTCCCTCATTGGGAAACCTTAAAGATCACTAAATTCCTTTTGTGTAGTCACTCATGGAGGATTTAGTGAGTAACCCTTGGTATCACTGTATTAGTTTCTGGGGGTATAGAGGCAAAAAGGATGATATGTAGACAAGAATCAGTGTATGCCAATGGGGAGTGCACAGCAGAGCTAACTGTGAGGTGGGATAGGAGCAGAGAAGTGGGTGAGGACCCCTGCTTGGTGGTGTTTGGATGAAGCTTCAGGAAGGGAGGCTCTGAGTAAGATTTGAAGAGAGAGGAGGTATTTACAGGTGAAGAGAGGGCTGGGGGGAAGGCGTCCCAAGCAGAGGAGCTAGTTTGAATAGAGATGCACCTAAACCAGATGGTATGGTTGAATGGATTAACAGTGGGTCAAAGTGAGGATCTTGAAACAGGGCTAGAAAGGTCAATCAGGACTAGAGTGAGAAGGGCTTGAATGCCATGTTTAATTAATTTGAAATGTCACCTGTGGGTGATTAGAGCTATCAGAGTACTTAAGCAAGGATAAACTATCATCCAATTTACATTGCAGAAAGATACTGACAGCAGTGTGGAGGATGGCTTGGAGGAGGCAGTGATTGGCGGGAGGGAGATCAATTAGGAGGTGATCTCAGTAGTCACAGAAGAGAGTCTCAGAGTCTGAACAAGAGCAGCTGCCTTTGATTGACCAGAGGTCTGTAAGGGATCTGGGGTACAGCAGCTGTTATCCTCACAGACTGCAGAGTTTTACAGGCTCTAAAAACATTGCTTGTGTGTTTGGTGAATGAAGGGAGACCAACCCAGGAATCATCTTCAGGAAATATAAACATTTTTTTTTTTGCAATAACCTCAGACCTTTGCAACCTTTCCTCCTCGTTTCTATGTCACTGATGGATAACTTCTTTTCCTCCCTAGGAGGCGTGGAAAGCAAATGAAAGGCTCACATTTGGGAATCCTGAGAAGAACTCATAGATTCGTCTTGACTCGCAGGTGCTTAGAACTGTGGCCACCACAGAGGGGCACCCCTTCTGATATAGGTGAGTGAGGAGCACAGTGTTGCCTCTGTGGGCTGTAGAAAATAACAGACGATGCTGGGACCTGAGCTGGAGAAATGGAGGCCCAAAGCCCCAGGGAAGAGTGATGGTTGAAAAGGTGAGGCAGCAATGTGAGATTGCTTCTGAAGTGGATGACTGCAGACTGTTTTACGATTGAATGATTTTTATTTTTCTGCTTTTAGTGATGGAAAATTTTCCCAGCGATGAGACTTGCCCACCTCTTAAATTTTACTTTACAGTCTGCTTTTTCAAGGCTGATTCTACTCATGAAGAATGGCTTCTGGAACCACTGCAAGGGTTGCATTCAGAACCCCGTTCAGCGTGAGTTTCCATTTCTGGTCAATTTGGGCATCTCTTTTGGGCAGTCATGGTCTCATAGGCTGTGTTGGCAGGCCTCGAATAGGACACAAACATCTTCCTCTGGATGAGTTTGCCATGTCCTGTCAATAGCAGCTGCTTGCTGTGTAATTTCATTTCTCTAGTCCCTACTTTCTCTTCACAGAAAGACCGAAAACTCCCTGAAGAGAATAACCCTGTCTTGAAGTTCTCAGCCTATAATAGGACCTCAGCACATGTTTGGTGAGAGTTATTGTGTGGGCTTCCTGAAAAACCCACAAGATGGCCCAGGTTCTACTGTCACACATACCCCAGCCATCCCCACCACCCCTTTACCACACCATCATCTGCACCCTGGAATGAAAAGCCAGATTGTTTCTGTAAAGAATGTTTTCCACAATTTTCGTGGGTGGCCGTTCCACACGGCACACTTAACGTGACTGAGTAACCGGGCAGACTGCAGGATCCCTGCGAACCACAGCCTCTAGGGGCATCTTGTATCTATTAGCAAGAAGGGAAAATGCAGGCTGCTGGTGCACCTTTTGCATCCAGGAAAACAATCAAGAAAAGCACGAGTGTGAGTTAAGTAAGAAATTAGTCACCCAGATGTCCCCCCAAATACCTGCAGAGTCAGTGTGTGCGGGGGAGGCACTGAAGAGAGAGAGCATGGTGGGCAGAAGACTGGTGGGCAGGATAAAAGCTACCTGGAGGTGACATCTGGGTCCTGGGTGGCCAGTGTTACCGCTCAGCCCTAAAACAAACTGGTCCCCTCCTCAGTGCTGGGGGCAGCAGTCTCCAAAAGGGATGTACTTGCCCTACAAGACAGCTCACTGCAGTGTGGGAAGAAAGATGACAAGTACTCATATTTGCATCTTTAATTCCCTTCTTTTTAAAATGTCTACTTTAAAATATACTTTATAATATTGGCATAGTAATACATGCACATATTCTAAAAATAAATATTCGTTTATTGGAAGTGCCTGGTTTTTCCAATTAAGGCACACAATGAAAGCACCGTGGAGATACCTGCCATGGCACAAACAATTCATCCATCAAAGGTCCTGTTTTCGAAGAGGTGACATTCTAGTTAGGGAGCTGAAAATACACATATACATAACATACATTCAATAGCTGCTGTTTTCCCGATACACACACACACACACACACACACACACACACACACGAGCACGGTAATGGTTCTCAAAGATCAGGACAGATGTAACAAAAAGAATGAGTAGAATGGAGATGAAGAACAAAGATCATCCGTTTTACCAGTAATAGGATGGGTCCCTGGGGGTTGATGATGTTATTCTTGTGTGTATGGGATTCTTAATACACCAAAGGAAAGGAGTTTTTAAATGCCCTATGAAAGGAAATAGGAAGGAAACACAGACATCTTCATATCGGCTGTCGGAAGCCAAGCCATTACAGTTCTCCAGGAGGCAGTGTGCGTCATTACAAAGCAGAACAGAAAGGCATGGAAAATTTTGATAATTCCATTTCTTCACAAAGGCAGATTGACCTCCCATGTGAACTGTTCTAGAGATCTTTCTTCAAGTTAGCGTAAACTAAACATATAGGCAATTCAGAAGTTTGCAAAGAGATTCAAATCTGCACAGTAGGTACCCAGTACTCACAGTAATATTCTCTTTACAGAGAACTTGTACCAAGCTCTTTACATACATTACCTCATCTATGCCTTATAAATAACAACTGAGACTTGATAGCTCTCCCATTTTTCATGGAAGAACCCTGAGTCACAGAGAATTTTCGTGACTGATACAAGGTCTCTTAGCTAGCAAGCGTTATGAGAATTCCACTCAATCCTGCCTGACTCTGCCATGTCACATGGCTCTTGAATGTTTTGTAAAAGGATGCCTAGCTTCTGATGACCTGGTGTGGTTTCTGGTAGCCAGGGTGTGTTATTTCTCTTGCCTCAAGGCACAGTGGTGATTCCTACTCCTCAGCCCAATATTTTTACACATGCACATCAATATATTCTAGTAAATACCACCAAATCAGCAGCCAGCAGTCTTCCCAAATGTTTTCTAATTCTTCCATATGTGTTTGTTTGTGTCATTACGTCGCCTGTCCTAATTACGATGAAAGGAATCGGAATCTGAACTGAAGTAACTGGTTCTGTGAATGCCAGAGCCACTCGAATAGAATTCCTTGTGAACCTCAGGCTTCCCAGCCCCAATGCTGCTCGTGTAAACTTCCTGAGTGATTACACATCTGCTGTCTACTCCTATTTTTAGAATAATTAATTGTCACTGAAAATGTTGAAAAAATTAGTATTCCTGTCAAATATATACCCAGACAGATAAGGCTTACCCAGAAAACTTAGGCAGTAGAAATCATATGTTTAATTAAACTGTGTACTTGCCAGAAAGCTTTAGACCCCTCTACAATGTTCTTTTGGTCCTATAATTGGTGGAAGGGATTAAAGTCACAGGAGGCAGAGACAAACAAGCAGAAATATTGAACATTCTATCTGGTTGATTGGTTCTGACGTGCTGTGACTGAGCTCTTTGGCAAATGAGGCCAATCTAAGCAAAACATGGTGAGAAATCTTTGCCCTGTTCTGGTAGAAAAGTTGCATTTTGAGTATAGGAGAATGAAAGTGGTTGCCCTGTTCAATAATTATATTGAATTTTAATTTTATAGTTTTTGTGGCTTTTAAAAAAATTAAACAAAACAGAGTTTCTCACTTCTTTTTAGAATTTGCATAATATACATGTTGAAATAGGTCCATCGGAGTTAGCTCTACCTACCTGCAAACAGTAAGATTAGCGCTGGCTATTGCCTGAAAAACCATCAAGGGCCAATACATGCATTAGAATGATTACAGCTGACTTCAGAGAAGAAAACAAACAAGACTTTTCCAAATGGGGATGTTCTTTAGCCATTCAAAGTCATCTAAAACAAGGTTTACACAGCCAGATTGTTCCACCAGAATCTTCTGAGTTCACTGTACGGTTTAAACTTCTCTTTGCTAGTCCCCGGCACATTGTCCCTAACCTTCAGAGTAATATTCATCCAGTTCAGTTTGACTGTCCTTTAAAAGTACCAAACCTGGGCAGGGCTGAGCGGATGTTTCCCACATTGGTCACCAGGTGTAAAGGAGGAAGGAAGGAGGCTGCTTTTCCTGAGTATTTGAGGCTCTTTACAGTCCTCAGTCTGCCCCTTACTGCCTGCTCACGTAGGGGTTCATGCACCCCATTGGCAGTGTACATATTCAGACATGGAAAGACAGAGCTTCCTCAAATAAAACATTCTGCTTTGGGAATGTTTACCTCAAATCCACAATCTATTGTTTTCTTAGGAGGAAAAAAAAACAAAACAATGAAAATGTCAACACCAGCTTCCTTTCAAAAACGGTTGGGACCGAAGATGGCCTTCACCAATCAGAACTCCTGGTGTTGAGGCTACAAGTTACAATGTGGCTGAAAGCTTATTGATTAAGTACACAAAGGCATTTGTCTTGATACATGAAAATTGGACCATGTATTGTGAGCATTTATATCTGGAAAGAAAGATGACCGCATTCTTAGGATTAAAGACTGCAAGTCCATTACTTCAATATTTTGAACAAAGAAGGCTAAGAAAACTAATTTAGAGAAGTTCTACTTTATACCTGAAAGTTATATGAAATAGAATGGCAAAAGAGGAATAAGAGCTTGCATTTAAAACAGCTCCCAAATCGCTGTCTTTGGTTATTTAAGAATACATCCATTTTTGCTGCGAGCAGCTTTCAATAACACTGGATGATTGACACAGAATTATTATGTTCATTTATATCCTGAGACATTTCCTAGTTTCACTGAATGGAAAAGAGGAGGGAACTCCTATCGCAGTCTTTCCTGGACTTGAGGAGAACAGAATAAAGCTGGAAAACAAAAATATACAAAAACTGGAAATTAATTGGTAGTTACAAAAATTAGTGTAGTGACTGTGCTTGGCGTGCTGTGTTTAGGGGTGACATGGAGGCCAAACAGCTTCACGGTATCTACCTGAGGCAAACATGTCAAATTCCTCTAAGAGATTTGGCCTCAAATATACTTTTTTTTCTTTCCAGCCCCACGGGGCTTGTCCTCGCCGTGTCAGTAGAGGTAAGAGGCTGACACATGGTTGGGAGGGCACCCCCTCCCTTGCACAAGTCAGCTGAGGAGGAGGTTTCTCTTCCCCTCTCCTCTGCCCCAAATTAGCACTGTGCGACATCCCTGAGGGCCAAAACACCTCCAAAGCTCTTTGTTCTAATCTTAGCCCAAATTCCCCCCCACCTACTTCTTGCCCCTACCTTTGAAAATAGGCTTCACTCCTGTGGGATCCTTTTTAGAATATGGCAGAATCAACATCTGTCTTATTCTAGCTCCCTCACTACTGCTGAGCCCCACTCTAGAAGACTGTAGGAGAGGTGGTGAGGCTAATAGAGATGGAATGTTTATTTCCAGGTTTTTCTTCCTGAGCATAAGCCAGATCCTGCCTCTGTGAAAGAGCTACTGTGTATCCATATAGATCTGTCTCATTTGAACCCACTAGACTCATTATTCTGATTCAAAGTGGGCAGGGTAGGTCCTGCTCTTGCCTCATGAGTGTCTAATTGACACTCCAGAGGTTAACTGACTTTGCAGAGAAGAAATGACAGGATAGACGCTGACCTCTAACCCAATTCATCCGATTCCTGGGCTGGTGTTCTCTCCTTAAGCTACCGTGCCACTCTCATCCAGTGAAGAAAAGGTTTTAAAGATAAGAAAAAGCCTTTCTCTCCAGCATCTTCTTCCTGGCACTGCTGTGGTAACCATTTTCAGCTTGGCAATTTAACACAGGTTCCAATTTGTGCAGATGAATACATTAATCACATATTTCTCAACTAGATCGAGCTATTTTCTTTTGAATATCCTGTCTTCAACCCTCTCCAGAATGAGGGTATGGAGGGAGAATAAGACCTCACCACTTATTCTGTCACTCGCTGGCTGTTATTTTTGAATTCAAGAGCATTTATGGAGAAGGGAGTACCACATGAGGCGGGGAAGCTTGATCCTTACCTTGAAAAAGGTTGCCCTTTGGGTTGACAGACATGAATGGTGACTTGGAAGAATAAATACAGAAAAGCAAAGAGGGAAGGAGTAAAATGCTTAGTTGTGCAGTGCGTTTGCTGCAGCCGTGAGGAAGGTAGTGGAGACTGGATTAGTAAGAGGAGGGGTCCACAGAAGAGGTGGGGCTTGGCAGTAAGGTGGGATTTGAGCAGCCATGGGCTGGGGGCTGGGGGAGACATCTCCAGAGAGAGAAAGAGGCAGTGAAGGTGCAGAAGTGGAGAGGAACAGGTGGGGTTGCTCTGAGGAAGGGGATATGCCTAGGGGACAAACACACCAGAGAGACGACCTATTGTACTTTGAAGTAACTGTAGGGCCCCTGAGAGAACCACCACTGACCATCGCCAAGCTAGCAAAGGTTGAACTGGTGGAAAGATACTGTAAAGTTGCCTACAGAATGCTATACACAGCATAAGCTTACACTTTCACCGTCATTCTAGCTTAAGATAAAGCAACAGCATGGTTTTAAATCAGTTAATTGGAAAGTAGGCAATAAAAATCCTAGATATCATCAAGACCTGAGAAATCCAGTATGACAGCCACCTGCCAAGCCACTTGAAATGTGGCTACTCCAAAATGATAAATACATATCAAATTGCAAAGTATATACAGCATGTCCTTAATAATGTGTGTATCATTCACATGTTGAAATAATACTTTTGATATAGAGTTAAATAAAATATTTAATACAAATGTATAAATAAATAAATAAAATAAGTTCAGCCTTGTTCATCCAGATAAGTGCCATCTCCTTCAGAGCTGTGTCCTTGGGAATCTAAACACTAATTCCTATAATCCTGCCTCATGCAAACTGGTCCTAGAGCTCTTTGGGGGGGATCCTCTAACTCCTTTCCATGTTTTTCCAACTCTAACATAACTCTCTGAATATTCCCAATAGTGTTTTCTTTTCTTTAATAGCCAGCTGAAATAAGTCTGTTTTTCCTATCCCTTACCATCCTCTTCCCCTACATCATATACTATAATAATTAATGAGTGCTTGTTATGTATTAAGTATTGTTTCATGCCCTTTACAGGTAACATCTCATTTAATTAAACTGTCTGATGAGGTAGAAATGACTGTTACCCTTATTTTACAGAAGTGGGAAGTGAGACTTAGAAGGTTAAGTAACATGACCAGGGAAGCGCTATCAGAGCCAATATCTTCACACAGAGTGTCACTTTCTTCATGGTGTGCCTGGTGGCCTCTCAACTTGTCCCTGTTTCCTCTTTGCACTCTTTGTCCTCTCCCTGGAGTGACAATTCCTACTCTTCTCTACTGTTGAACTTCTGCTCTTCCTTTAGAGCCAGACTAGAATATAACCTATTAACTAGCTCCTCAGGCAGTATCAGTAAGCTGTCTGTCCTCTCTGTGCAAATAACCTTGGTTCCTGTCTGTAATAGTACCTACATTTTGCTGTAATGTTTCTGTCTTGATGCCTGTCTCTGCAGTAGACTGTGACCCCTGTTATTCTGCTCTGTATTCTTAGTACCTACAGGGCATCTGGTACCAGTAAGAATTCTGGAATACTTTTTGAACTGATTTGCATAAGGGGGTGTGGATCAAGCCTGGCCCTGAAGATGATGCTAATGAGGAGATCCACAGAGTTTTGGGGCAAAGGCAGCATATTAGGAATAGGTATGTGGACCACCAGGACCACCACAAGTTATTATTTTGAAAGACTTCACTTGGGTGTCCAGATTCTAGTCTGCTTTTTTGTTTGAGGAAGGAAAAATCAAACAACTATCTGGTAATAATGGACTATGTAGTTCAGAAAAGCTATCCAACTGAAGAGAATAAAAAAGCTGGACAGAATAAAAGTACATATGTTTGAAGACATTAGAAAAGTAAGAGGACAGTGGAGCACCATCGAACCAAGATCTGGGAGAAGCTGGAAACCCGAGCAATAAGCTTGGATTTAGGGGCGGCCTTGCCCTCAGGTTCTTATGCTGATTATCAAAGGAAAAGGCTGATGAGCTGAACAGCACTTTGTACATCCTTCCTGGGCCTGGATGATGGTAGGGGGCTTGGTAAACTCCCTACACTTTACTTTGGGACCCTGAATAGCTAAACCCCAGAAGTTAGACTGAATTGGAAGTAGACTGGTCATTGAAGGGACTGCAGTCCAACTTTGCATCCTCTCAAGCCCTAAAATTGAATTAATAAGATCTGCTGCCTTCCTAACACCGGAGAAGCACAGGAAAACTCAAGGCCTAGATGGCTTCATTAGTGAACTCTATCAAATATTGTAGGGAGAAATAACACACATCCTACACAAACTTCCAGAAATTAGAAAAAGAAGGAATATTCCTACTTTATCTATGAGGCCAGCATAACCTTGATATCCATACTGGACAAAGGACATTACGAGAAAGGAGAATTACTGGTTAATCCCACTCATAAACATAGGTGCCAAGATCCTAAGCAAAACATTAGCAAATTAAGCCCAGCAAAATATGGAAAAGATAATGTATCATGACCCAGGTGAATTCATATCAGGAATGTAAGGATGGTTTAACATTTGATAATATAAGAGAAAAATCCTATGATCATTGTAATAGGTACAGCAAAAATATTTGTTTATCATCCATACATAATTTAAAAAATACCTTAGCAAATTAGGAATAGAAGAGAACTTTCCTAACTTGATAATGAGCATCCTATAGCAAATATCATACTTATTGGGAAATGTTGAAAGCTTTCCCTTCGAGATCAGAAATAAGCAAAAGATGCCCATTATTATGATTATATTCAATATTGTATTGACTGAACCAGTACAGTAAGGCTAGAAATAAAAGGTATAAGGATCAGAAATGAGCCAATGAATGATAACCACAAACCCCAAAATAGAAGAAATTCTTTCTAAAACGAGAGACTACTAAATCACTTAAGTTTGAAAGCTCCCTTTTACGGTGGAACTCGAATTCTAGACAGATTTTTAAAAATTGTTTTGGGGAGAAATCAAGTCCTTCATCAAATACTTGTTTATTGAGTACCTGTCAGATACCACTCTGAGCCCTGAGGATTCGGCAATGAATAAGGCCAAGGCATTTTTCATTCTGGTTGGAGAGACCAACAAAAAACAAGTAATCAGATAAATAAAACATACCATTTCAAATAATGATATAGTGACATGGCTGGGGTAAGAGTGTGGCTGGAGAGAGGTCACTTCAGACTGGTGGATGGAAAGTCCTCTCTGAGGAAGTGAATGTGAATTTTGCCTTGAATGAGAACTCATGTTGAATAGCAAGAACATGGCAGTCCTTTTCTCTAATTAATTTATTAGTTAAACTAATAAATAATTTAATAACACACAGAGCCTTTAATAACCAAACACCTGTTGACAAGGTATTTTTATTTCTGGAGATCACGAAGATTCTCCTCTTAATGGATCCATAAGTTATTGGGTATCTGAAAACTACAGAGGCTGAGATATTAGTTAATAATTATTATCTTTGTGGAGCTGTTAGATCTCATCTTTGATAATTCTGTTAGAATTATCTATACACATAGTTTCTCCCCCGCCACAGGTGTTAGTTAGGATGTGCCTCGAATCCTTTTCCTCGGCCAGGAATTCCTCCTCCAGCATCTTGGAGAGATATTTAACCCAGAACTAAGCAATTTCAAAGGCGGCTACTCAGGAGAGATGAATAAAAGGATCACTTTCCTCACATTAGAGATGTTCTTTTAGCTCTCCTAAAGCAGCACAATTTGTTTCCAAAGAACCTCACCTCTCTTTTCTCAGTTCTGCTAAATTTTCTGAAATTACAAAGCAAAGAAATTCTAAAACAGAAAAAGAAAATTTCTACCAACAGGCCAGAGGAACAAATGCAGATAACTTTGATTGAGGGTCCCCATACCATGTTAGGGACCTATCACATCAAGTTTAAGTTAATATTTGATCTAGATGTGATTATCCTTATTTTATGGATGAGGAACCAGGTTCAGAGAGGCAAAGATTAAGCAACTTGCCCAAGGCCACAGTAGTAGAGAAATATAGGACTGAGATTTCAATCTGGGTATTCAAAAATTCCAGTAGCTATTTCTTGCCACTCTACTAGACTGCCTTCTTGAACTTCAGAGATTGCTGTCTCAGAATGGCTATTCCCATTTTCTGTATTTCTCAAGAAAAAGTGAAAATACCCTCTTTTCAAAGCAGAGGATACCCTCCCTCCCCATGAATATCAGAGACAGAACCACACATCTAAATTGGAAGCCTGATCTAATGACATCCTCCAGCTTTAGACATTTACAGACTGCTCATGTTCTGGAAAAGCTTGCAACTGGGAAGTGTGGGGAAAGCATTTTTAATCACTGAAGAGAGAGTCAACAGAGAAAAATGGGGTTTCTTAGATGCTACGGGAAAGAATTCAATTGCCGCTTTTTAAAAAGAGTCCAAACTAATCAAATATGCCTTTAAAATCTTTCAGTGTTTCGACATGTTGATCTGAAAGAGCAATGAGTATGCTGCCTTAAAAAATCTATAGAGTTGCTTTTTTTTTTTTTTTTAAGTCAAGGAATGAGTATACTACTAAAAATTAGCTTCTTCGGTACATAACTGACAGCCCAGCACTTCTGCCTCTCCATTCATGTGTGCCTGCAAATTCTGCTACTGGTCCAGCCCCCAGTGCTGAGGTAGCCCCAGTCACATTGCCAGTGACAGCCTCCACCAGAGACTTCTGATCTCAGCTACAGCTGCTTTCATGGGTTTGAAGAAAGCCCTTTCATTTCTAGACAGAAGCAATATGCAAGTGTCTGGTTCCCCGCTGTGTTATTACTGTTATGGTCTTTGCCTAAACTCCATTTGGAAAGGGGCCACGTAGTCTGTGCCAAAGAGGATATGCCTGTGTAGAGCAGGGGTCAACCACATTTATCTGTAAATATTTTCAGCTTTGCTAGCCATATCGTCTCTGTTGCAACTATTCAATTCTGCGACTGTAGTATGAGAACATCCAGAGACAATATGTAAATTAATGGGTGTGGCCATGTTCCAATAAAACTTTATTTACAAAACAGACAGCAGGCTGGATTTGGACCATGGCTCTCCTTTGGCAAACCCTAGTAGAGAATAATTTCTCCAAGCCCACAAACAGTGGTGCTCAGTGTGTGGCCTTCCAATCAACAGCATCAGCATTACCTGGGAAATTGTTAGAAATGCGAATTATCAAACTTTGGCATGTATCAGAATCACCTGGTAGTCTTGCTAGGTATAGAACTGGGCCCCAATCCCAGTATTTCTCATTTGGGAGGTCTGGCTTGGGGCCTAAGAATTTGTCTTTCTCACAAGTTCCCAGATGACATGGCTGCTGCAGGTGAGGGACTACATTTTGAGAACCACTGTAATAAACAGATGTCTTCCTGTACCTAGGATCTGGGGAGCGGGGCAGGCAGTCATAACATAGGGATGGTAGGGGCTACTGGGGCAGCAATAGCAGGGAGATTCAGACTTGCCTGTTCCTGTAACTGACTCTTTGTTGGGGTGAGGGTAGGATGGGCAAGGAAGCAAAAGGAGCCAAGGTCATGGGAAAGTGAGGAGCTTCTGGAGCTAGCACTACCAGCAAGCTCTGCAGAGAGAAAAGCTGTGAGAGGGTTGGACTGTCCCCTTTTCTTGCTGGCCTGGCTGACTGTACTTGCTTGCGTCCAGGCACAGGAGAGAACAGGGGAACTTTCTGAGCCAAGTGAAGAGTGCTCAGGGGGAATTCACAAAGACCTAGCTCACCCCGAGTGGGCTGCAGCACATTCAGGCCCCTGTTACTTTGTTATTGTATCAGATCATATACCTTCACATTTGATTTACTAGGTTTGTTGTTGTGGAAACGCAGGCTGCAATGAAACATCTGGGGCACCCAGGAAGGGAACCTGCCAGAACACCCCCATCAGATCAGTCCCACTCTCTCTCACCTGCCAAGTAGAGTTAAGATTCTTTAATCATCAAATGCCCCTGATGTGAGAGGACAGACTTGTCAAAGCCAGAGGCTGGTATACAAAGAGCTTGGATACCAAGTCCTCAACCCTGTGAATGTGTCAAGGGATTTGCAGGCCAGCTGTGAGCAGATACTGGAAATGGTGGGAGCTGCAAGAGGAACTGCCCACAGGATTCCAGATATTCCAGCATGTCCTGGGGCTCTGCTGCGAAGAATGTGGATGGGCATAATCATTCCCATGGCTGCTTGCTCAAATGTGTAACTCATCCTGCACTACAGAGATGCTATCTTGATTAGGGGCCGCACTAGGACTGACTAAGAGGGCAGACTGAAGAGAATCAGCTCAGAGTCACAAAGTATTGAGAACCCTGGTGTTGGACTCTTATTTAGGACATCTAAGGCATGATGTCGGAACCAGGCTGGGAGAAGCAGGATGTCCTGGCCATACTGCTCTTTGTTCTGTGAAAGGGTTCTCACAGTCCCAGTGTTGAACTTCTCTGCATCCACCCAATCTTCTAGGAACTCTGAACTCAATTCCACTCTTGGTTCCTGTTGAAGACCTTGCTCGAATCTTATTTTCAGAAGCAAAAAAATTTTAGATGGAATTGGCTCCAGATACAAGATCCATCCTCCTCTGCTTTTTGCTGGCTTGAAGGGAGGGTCCTAGCACTGGTTACCATACCTGCCTTTCAATCAGCAGTTACCAGGTAACTGGTAAGCAGTTATCTCCCTTGGGCTTCATGACCGAATTTATTGGACTTCCCCCAGCACAGAGAGCAGCCCTTTGGCCCTAAATCACTTATGCCTTGTCTACAAGAACAAAACTCACTATAAATAGCACTCAAAGGTTTTTAAAATTAACAAATGGAAACTGAATTTAGAGCAAGTTTTTTAAAAATACTATAACAGATCTGAGGTGAATCTTCTTCTTCACCATCTAATTTAGTCCTGACTTTATTTATTCTTCACTAAAAAAGAAAATCTCTAACATTTTTCCATTTACAGTGTTTTGGATTAAAAAAAAAGAGAAAAAGTCCGTATCTTACATACATCTCCAAGACTTTGCCTGTTCATTCACTACCTTCTTCAGGGTTCAAAGCTACTTGGTGTCTAAAACGCTGATCATCCTAATGGCTTCCAGATTTCCCCTACCTCTTAAATGTATTTATATTGTTAATAATGAACATCTACATTTTTCTTCCTAAATTGGTAAATTCAGATTTGTTTAGTAATATTCCTTTTAAAATGTATGAAAAATTAGTATTGATCTTAAAAATCACTGTAATCTAACAATAGGAAAATGAGGATCTTATACTACAGCCATGTGATGGAATATATGCAGCCATCAAAAATCCCTTAAGATACTGGATAATGTAAAAACATCATAGCCTGGATTAAAAGGCAGGAGTCTACATTTTCAGTTGAGAACATGGAGCCATCTCGGACCCCCTGCATCACTCGCTGCTTGGTCTCCATCACATCCCCAGCCTATCTGGTTTCTAACCTTTAGGCTTGTCTCTCATCCTAGCTCTGTGCTTATCTCCTGGGATTCGATCACAACATTCATCTTCCCTGGCTTGGCCTTGGGCAATCCCTAGATTTATACCCTGGCTTTTCCTGCCCTGGCCTGCTTCAGTATTCACCCATCTCCACCAGCTTTGTACCCCTGGGACCTCAGCCCTGTACTAATCACCCACACGCCCAGCACTCTGACTGGCACATAAGAACCTTTCAATTTTAGGAAGAATTTGTAGTTTCATGGAGATCGTAGAGTAGCATGCTGACTCCCTTTAAGACAAAAAAAATTCAAGCTCAGATCCTCCAAAGTCAGCAAAAGGTGGAGACTTGACATGGAAGGGAAGCAAAGCTTTGTGCCCTGACTCTTGTTCTCCAAGGTTCATCCTTTCTTTGGGACCTCTCTCATTTGCTCTAAGTATAGTGGTGGCCACTATCCTTTAAGAGAGTCTTAAAGGAACTTGGCTCAATTTGGTAAAGGAGTTAATAGGCTTCCTCACAGAGGTGAGATGACTTTAACCAGTGCTCTGTGTCTAATGTATACATTGGGTCCAATTTGACATTGATATCAGCAATGATAGTTGAATCATTTGAACTACCCACTGCTTGGAAGCTTGGAGGAAGTAGGAAGGGCCATATCACCTCTTTAGGCTTCTTCTTAGAGGCCTAAACAGGTGATAAAATCTTTAATAATTTTACAACCAGAAAAACTACTTAAAAAAATTCAAATCCCAATCTGCAGAATAAAACAAATACACAAAATAGAAAGGGCTCACTTGAATTTACAGATACACTTAATTAGCTAGTCATTATATGGAAATCATTACTTATGAGAATAAACTTATGAAAGGTTCTAACATTCTGAAAAATTTCAAGTATTTACTTTGTTATTAAAATTATTATATAAATTAAACTTCATTTGCTGGTCTTATCTGAAATAATATTCTGTAAAAATTTCCTTTACCATAATCTATTTTTGCCTTCATTTCCCTCACATTAGGTAGCTGTGTCATATCTGACTTTTTATCTAACTTTGAATCAATTTTTAAAACATGCTCTTTTGAAAAATGCATTAAAATGATCAATTTTTTATTTTAGACAATATCTATGTCTTCAGTTTAAAAGTTTTTCTTTTTCCTCCATTCAGCCAGATCCTTCTTGTGTCTAAACGAGAATGCAAACTTGTTCTTTCTCTGATACGCTCCTTTTTCTAGAGTCAGACTTAAAGATCTTGCAAGTACTGGAATCCACGTGGTCCGAGTGAGTGACATGGCCTATTGGAACCAGATGAGATTCCCAGGGCCACATCTTTCTTACTCTTCTTTCCCATCACTGAGCCACATGTTCCTCAAACATTGGTGTCTCCCTCAAAGCCCATGACTTAGAAATCCATGAAGGAGGCTGACTGGCACCTTGGTCAGCCTACAAGGAAAAGTCTTGTAGAAATGAAAGACATGAAGGCGAGATCTAATGCCACAAATCTTACTGGGATTAAATTCACGAGGAGGCTGGTGAGGAGAAAAAGCCCAGTCCAAACAACTTTCGGCTTTCTTCTTTTCTTATCCTCCCCACAGGGTCAGCTACTGGAAAAGTGCTGAAGTAGGGCAAATAATGTTTGTTGCATTTCACAATGTTTGTTCCTATACCTTTTGGCCTTCTGGTTTCCCCTGCCCCTCAGGGGCCATACTCTACTGCCAGCAGAATAAAACCTATGTGATCAACCCATTCATATGCACACGTTATCCCAGTAGATGGGACAGTTCAAAACGGTAGAAGTTTTCCAAGGAGGACTGAACTTAATCTAAAAGAAAGAAGGGTAGAATTTTTGGTATCGTTCGTTGTTCCTGTGCCAGACTGCATATATGAAATAAAAAGTCTATCCTAACATTTCACAAACTGCATTGCCTGGCACCAGTACCTCTGCCCCCAGAACGTCCTCACTTCCCCTCCTTATCTTTCCACTCATTGTGGTTGACATCTCACGTTCTCATTTCTTCCCAATTTTGTCTCCCTGGAAGCAGATATTTCCTTCGGCACTTTATTTCCCTTTGTGCATTGTTCCAGGGGCAAACTGTTTCTGCAACAACCTCTGGTCTGGACCCAGTACCTCTGAGAATTAAAGGGGGGAGAAGGGTGATAAAGCTGGCGGCATCTGGCCTTTCCTTGCATCCCTCTTTTTTCTATTGGGCTGCAGAGTAGAAGGACATTCAGGCAAATAGCTTGCTTCTGAGGTATCTTCTTAAAGTTCAATATAATCTCCTTAGTCACTTCATAATGCCTTGTATAAGCCAGAGGTGAAGCAAATGCTGTATCAGTTTTAACCTAAATTCAGGGTTTCAGTCATTTCCCAACATCTCCCCTTCAGTTCTTATACCATTTTCAGCAAAAGGTCAGTGCATTGATTTAATTGAGGAACAAAAAGCATCTAACTGTGTAACTCTTTAAGCAGACTCTTTAAGTAGGATGCCGACCAGTCTCCAGCATTTCGTATTTTCTGAAGCAAATCTACTCTGGGGTTCATCTCTCTTGAAAACAAACCATCCAAGTACTAAACACCCTTCAAAAGACATCTTGTCTAGTTGTCAGAACAGGAAAATTCATAGCAGCCCTGATGGTGACAGACTGTGGCATCCCTGCCAGTGTCTGTAAACCTGGATGCCGTCAAGTGGCAGAGCTGTGAGGTTCAAAACCAGCTCAGGGGTGAAAAACTCCATTGGAAACCACCCATCTCTGCCATTGCCTATCAAGCTGGCACAAGACTCAAGCTGAGAATATTTTTTTCTTTTTGGCTGGCATATTGAAATCTGTAAACCTCTTTCTGTAGAACAGAAGCTGTTGAGGGTTTATTTTTTCCTGACTTGAGCTACAGCACATGGAAAGATCCTGAAATCTAACTTTGCCAATGATCAGAGATTGGAGTGGGTTGGGGGTGGGGTGGTGGGAGTTTATCTTCATAGTGACATTATTAGAAAGAAACAACGAGGCCCGTACAGTGACCAGCTGTCCCAGTCTGCCCAGAAGTGAGGAGTTCCCTGGACACGGGACTTTCAGTGCTAAAACCAGAATAGTTCTGGGAACACCAGGATGATTGCTTACCCTAAAACTGGGTTGAGGTGACCCAAATTCTGGTGCTAAGGAGATTAGGCCTCAAACTCACAAAAGAGTTTCCAGGCAATGGAATTTTAAAGGACTGTCTTCACCCATGATGAACTGCCTCCCTGCAAAAGCAGATTATCAACCCATTCTAAAATTTCTAATGCCAGGAAAATTTGACATGGTAAAGGCAGGAATCCTAGCTGCTGAGTTGGCCCTCCGCCCAATGGTGATCTGAGTCTTGAGAATATGTCCAGCCTTGCCCTCACCTATAGCTGCTCTCTGAGAGCTCTGCTGTACCTCCTACTCTAGATACCCCCTTCACCAGTCTGATCTCCCCACACATCCCATTCTTCAGCAGAAACACCTCAGAAACGCCTTACCAATCTGATGGCCAGTTAGCATCTTATCAGTGGTTAATAGCTAATAACCTGCTTCCAAAACCAAAAACGTTTAGATTTGGAAAGCACCTGAAATGTCACCTAGGCAGGGGTTCTTTGAGGTCTGTCCAGTGTCAGGCTGGCTGTACAAGAATCACTCGAGGATGTTTATCAGTTGGTCTGAACCAGGTTATGCTGTGTAAGCAGCAAGCTCCCCATTCCAGTGGCTTATCATGACAAGGGTTACTTTCTACTCAGGCTCTATCTGTATCTATTGCAGGCAGGCAGAGTGCTCTGCTTCTTGTGGTAACTCAGAGACCCCAAAGTGGCTGATCCCATGCCAGAAGGAAAAGGCAATGGGGGACTATCTCACTCTGTCCATTCAGTGCTCATCCAGGAGCAGACAATGGTCCTTTCCACTCACAACTCAGTGGCCAGAACCGGTCACAGAGCCCCACATAACTGCAGGAGGGCCACGGAATGCAACTCTGCCTGGTTCCCAGAAGTGAGCTGGACAGGAAATAGCCAGTGAATAGCACTGAGTACACAAAAAGCCTATACAATGCAGGTACTGAATTCAGCTTCATGGAGCTTCTGATTCAGTGGATCTGAGTGAAACCTGGGGATCAAGGTAGATTTGAAGACTCTCCAGGATTTTAGAAGGGGCAGCCTGTTGGGAAACTACAGATGAGGTGATCTACTTAGGTGAAGAGTCAAATGAGGTCAGGTTTCTGGACTCTTGATCCAGTGCTCTTTCAAGCTGCACTGCTTCCTCAAAAGAGTTTGCATTTTATCTTTTTTTTTTTCAGCTAAAGGATTAAGTCTTTCATGAAATATTGAGCATCTGTGTGAGACCAATGGGCAGTTTTTGGAATCTTGGGTACTCCCTCACATGTCAGATAAGTTGATGGGCCCTCCCAATTTTACCCAGGCCCCAGCTTTTCCAGAGGCAAGAGGATATTGGGGTGAGCAGGGAGGAATGAGGTAGAAGAGTCTGTTTGGTCCACTTCCCTGTGTGTCCTGCCCACCGAAGCTCCTCCCCTTCCCCAAACCAGGTCCTTTCCTCACTGTGTTTCTGGCCTAGCTGGTAAGTGCCTTCTCTCTCTGTGTGCACTGATTTACTTAGTTAGATGAGATGTTCCGTACATTCCCCTGAAAAGTCCAGGAGGGAGCTCTGCCACAAGCCTCTCCCTGCCTATGTGTCTCCTTGGAGGGCAACACATGAGAACGCCAGCCTGTGAGGACCACACTCCCACTTTAACAGTGAGTGAACATGCTTATTCTCTCCACAAGGGAGGTTTCACTCCCTTTTCTGACCCACCTCCTCATCTCCTCCTGAAACCCCCTCAAGTGTCAGCTCAGAGCTGTTCTCTAAAACTGCCACCTGCTATGGCAACTCTCACTGTTCCCTCAGTCTGAAATATTCCACCCCCTTTTGCTGCAATTTCCATTCTTTAACTAACCAGCTCACGTATTGCCACTTCTCTGCAAAGTTCCCTAGTCCCAAAACTCAGTATTAAATACTCCTTTCTCAAGACATATGCACCCCAATGTTCATAGCAACACTGTTTACAATAGCCAAGACATGGAAGCTACCCAAGTGCCCATCAATAGATGAATAGTAAAGATGATGTGGTATATACAATGGAATACTACCCAGCCATAAAAAAGAATAATATGTTGTCATTCTGGGCAACATGGATGGACCTAGAGGATATCATACTTAATGAAGTAAGTCACACAGAGAAAGACAAATACTATATGATATCACTTATATGTGAAATCTAAAAAATAATACCAATGAATCTATATACTAACAGAAACAGACTCAGAGACATAGAAAACAAACTTATGGTTGCCAAAGGGGAGAGGAAGGAGGGGGAGGGACAAATTAGGAGTATGGCATTATCAGATACACAATATTATACATGAAATAGATAAGCAACAAGGATTTACTGGATAGCACAGGGAATTATATCCAATACCTTGCAATAACCTATAATCAAATATATCTGCAAAAAAAAATCACTATACTGTATACCTGAAACACAATAGTGTAAATCAACTATATTTCAAAAAAAAAATTTGTTTAAATACTCCTTTCTCTAGAATCTAATGGCTCTTTGTTTATAGCTCTCTTCTAAAACAGATTTTTTCCACTTCCTTTTATTAGTTAACTTGGAGGCCAATGTCTCCCTCAGCAGGGTGCCCTTCAAGAGAAGGGACCAGGTCTATTTGGCGTGTTTGTCTCTCTAGCATCTTGCATAATTCCTGTAATGTTTGACATTGAATACATCTTTCTGGAAGTAAGGAGGAAAGGAGGAAGGAAGGAAAAGGAGAAGGTTGTTTCACCTTTCTCCATAGATTCCAATCTCTCTAAGGCTGTATGTTATTCATCTTTGAATTTACATCTCATCCCCGATATCACTCAATTTAGCAATGATTTCATATGGTAAGTGCACTAGGAATTTTTTTTTTTTTTTTGACCTGGAGACTGGGATCTAATTCTGCTTTTCTGTGAACTAGTTGTGCTGTTGTGAGAGTTAGGCCTTAGTTTTCTTAAATCTAAATCAAAAGGATTCAAAATATCCTTCAGGGTTTCCCAGATGAATCCTCAGTACAAAAAGAACGCACATCACTTGCAAAGATAAATATTGGCCATGTACAGAATACATGATTCATAAATCAAATCAAGCAGCTCTGAAGGAGAACGATGGCAAGTATTTCTCTATAATCCAAGCTGGGTGAGAAAACAAAGCTGCTACATGTTGGTCACCTTGGCTTTTGTTCTCTTCCTTGGTAATGGAGGATAGAGAGGAAGGTGCTGGAGAAGGACCAAATGTGTTTACAGATCTTGGCTGATGGGAAGGTATCAGGAAGCAGAAAGTCACCTATCCAGTGGCTGACATGCTTGCAGTGGCAACCCCCATATCTAGAAACACAAGCTGTAGGAAATGGAACTTGCTGCAAAGATTTGGAGCAACCATATCCTTCCAGTCCTTCAGGCTAAAACAATGGCATCTGTCATAATCTGAATGTTTGTGCCCCACCCAAACCCCAACTGCCAAATTTGTATGTTGAAATTCAAGGTGATGGTGTTTGGAGGTGGGGCGTTTGGGAGGTCCTTAAGTCATGAAGATTGTCATGACCTAATGAGATTGATACCCTTATAAAAGAAACCCCCGAGAGCTGCCTTGCCCCATTCCACCATGTGAGGACAAAACAAAACTCTGCGACTTAGAAGGGAGTCCTCACCTGACCATGCTGATGCCAGGATCTTAGACTTCAGCCTCCAGAACTAAGAGAACTAAATTTTGTTTATAGGTCACCCAGTCTGTGGTATTTTGTTATAGCAGCTTGAAAGGACTAAGATGACATCAGTTCTCATTCCTCTCTTCATCTCACACCCATACCCAACCCACCCAACCCACCGGGAAGTAAATTCTGCCTGTTCTTCCTTCAAAATATATCTGGACCTGAGTCATTTCTCACCACTTCTATTGCCACCATCTCTCTCCTAGATCACTGCAATAGCCTCACGACGGTCTCCTTGCCTCTAACCTTTCTTTTACTTGGTGGCCAGAGGAATATTGTTAAAACACAAGTCAGAGCTCATTGCTGCTGTGCTCCGAAACTTCTGGTGAATTTCCATCTCCCACCATGCAAAGCATACGGAGCTCTCCAGGACCTGGCCTCCACTGCCTCTCTGACCTCCTCTGTAATCTCCACTGGTTCCCTCTGTGGTCACTACCCTGACCCCTTGCTTTTCCTTAACATGCTGGGACACATTCCTGCTCTGGACACTTCCCTAGACTATCACAGGGCTGACTTCCCCACCTCCTTCAGCTCATGTGTCACTTTCCCAAGGGTGACTTCCCTGACTGCCTTGTTAAAAAAATACAGTTCCCACACAAATGCCCTCATCCACCTTCCTTCTTTTATTTTTATGCACTTACATCCACCTAACAGTACACATTTCTCATCTTCTTTATAATCTGTTTCCCCAAACTAAAATGTAAGCTCTTCGAGGGCAAGGATTTTTGCCGATTTTGCTTTTGCTCTATCCCCAGTGCCTAGAGCAGATGTAAGAGGGGTCTGGGGAATATTTGTCAAGTGAATGAATGAATGGCTTGGGGTAGCTCACAGAACTGAGGGGGGGAACTCTAGAACCCAGCTCAGAAGTGAACAGGAACCCAGCTTCTCCCAGGAGGAGGGCCACCTGCCTTCACAGCGCTGCCATGGAATGCTCACATGGAATAATTCTCAGAGAAGTTAAAACAAATGAATCAGCAAGTGGATGACTGGAAATCCCACAGGAAGCGTGATCCTTGCAGGCAAGGACCTCCCACAGCTCTGGGGACTTTCAGCAGCAACTGTCAAAAGAGACAGGCTTTGACTATGGGATGGCTCCACGGCACCTCCAGGTGTTGGGGATATTTCTCTCTCCTATGTCCTTCTCCTTCTGTCCTTGGTCCTCTACTCCTGGCTTCAGTGGGGGCTGACGTGTCTTTTGGCCCTCCTGGTTCCTGAGCTCAGAGCCACCTTAAGGCAAGGGAGCATCCAACCAATAAACGTGTTCTGAGCACCAGCAACCTGCCAGGCACTGTACTAGGTTCTAGGGACCCCAAAAGAACCAGTCAAGGACCCTGCCCTCTAGGATTCTACAGCCCCACTGGGGAGAGGAGGCGAATGCACAAGGAAGGGAAGGCAGTGAAGAGGGACCCCATTTAAGTGTTAAATGAAGGATCCATCATTGGAATTCCGAGAAGGGATGAGGGAGCCCTGGAACGTGGATGCCCAAAGGGTCCATGGAAGAGGCAGAGTTGAAATTGGCTCAGAAGGGTTGAGAGGAGATAGGCCAATCTGAAGGGGCAGGTTTTCTGGAGACATCCAAACATCCATAGTTCAATGCCCAAATTCTAGGGGCAAAATTCTGGGGTGAGCAAGGCCGGGGGCCTCCTCCAAATCCGGGCTGGAGGCAGGTGTCTGCCTTCTTTCTGTGCAGACTCCAAGGGTGGGGCAGCTCCTCAGAACAATGGCTCCTGTTCCCTCATTCCTCCCCGATTTGTTCTGGGACCACGGAGGCGCCCTAGTTGGCAGACCCAAACATACACAGTCTCCACGTCTGAGCTCTGGGGCATTCAGACTTTGGAGAGCTTGTAACCATTACTTCTGCCCCCGGTCTGTTCCTACAGTTTGGTTCCGGCAAATCCATTTTCCTCATAATCAGCTTTGTGTGCTTTTTCATTTCTGAAATCTGTTCTGAAGATAATGCCTCTCTGCATGTCCACATGCACATTAATCCTCCTTGTTCAGAAAGCCAGGCAGGCTAACTACCCACGCTCCCCAGCACCTTCCATAGCTGGAGACTACCCCGTGATTATCTACACTGATGGTGTCTCTCACCACCCAACATTATTGGGACCCACCATTCCTGTCTGAAGAAGAGTTGAGGTAAGTTATAAAAATAGGGAGACGCACCGAGAATAAACCAGCTTTTCTCAGCACTTTCCATGAGCTTAGCTTGTTCTTCTGCAATCTTTACTGGGCCTTTTTTTTTCCCCCTAAGTAATGAACTTGAAAAGCTATCTTCCCTGATTGGCATGGCTTGTATTTTCTCCCTCGCACCCCCCATCACACCCACAGGTATTTCCATCTCTGCACGGGACCTCTTTCCAACTCAGGATCGGCATTTCTTCTTTCATTCGGTATTAGTTCACCTCATCAACTTTCATTCCCCCTCACTCCTGAGGAAAGGGGAAGAGGGGGATGTGGGTGGGTGGGAGTGCTGCGGTCCATGGAGGCTGCTGCAAAGCCTGTACAGCATTGCCAAGTCAGGCCTCCTGCCTCGCACATGAAACAGAGGCCGTTCACCTGGACTTCCTCAGTGTCCCCTCCTCCAGAGTATCCTCACTTCCTGGTCACAGCGGTAGCAGATACCTAGTTTTCTGGGGTTTTGTTGTTTTTTAATATTTATTTATTTTTCTGACCCAACATCCTTCGCTACTTTTCTGCCAACAGCACCCTGGTTTTCCTCAAGAACGTCCTCACCCTCAAACCTTCATTCTGCAAACCAGTGATTAATTTCTGTTCCTGCTGTTATTTGCAACAAAACAAGAGACCTACCCCTATCTGGGGAGAAAGTGTCCTTCCTTCTATCCACCAATGTGCTTGATCACATCTCCTCCTATCTCCTTGGGTCCTTATTCTATTGTTATCTCCTCTCTCATCTTCAGTGCCTTGTGTTTTCCTCAAGTCTCTTACACGCTTAAAAAAACCCCAAAAAACTCCTCAGTTGTGTCCTGAGCTCTCCCATCGCCTTGGCTACCCCAGAGCCTCCCTTTTCTTTCCAAATAGCTTACCAAAGTCCTCTGATCTCAGACTCTTTCCTTATTTACCTCTCATTACTCATCAGCCAACAACCGTCTAGCTTCTTTCCCCAGCACGTCATTAAAACTGTGCTCATTAAAACCAGAGGTGACCTCTTAACAGTCCTTTCCTGTGGTTGCCTTTCCACCCTCAGCTTCTTTATCTCCTCTAGGGGATGTTATAGTGTTGACCTCGCCCGTATTTTTCATCCTCTCCTTTCATCCTCTCCCCATCCTCCCTCTGACCTTTGTTTTCTAATCTTCGCTACCTTTCATCTTCTGTCCCCTGCTTCATGTTGGACTCCAGAGCTGGTCCTCTTCTGTCCTCCCTTCTCTCACTGCTCTCTCCTCCTGCGTGTGACTTCATCCACTCCACTGCCTCCCATTATTGTTCACAGGATGCCTGAGTTCCATGTGGGCATTTCCAATTGCCTGTGAATACCCTGTTGAACAGGTTACAGGGACCTCAAGCTTACAGAGCCCCGCACGTAGCAGATGTCAATAAAGAACTGTTGAAAGCATAAATGAAAACATCCCCAAAATGTAAGACACCGAACGCAAGGCATAGAGAATTTCCTGCCAGCCTGGCAAAGTTATTTTGAACTTCTGTCCTTTTGCACATGGTTTCCCCACTACCTCCTTTTCCTTCAAGTGCCTATTTTGCTGCTTATTCTTCCTTTAAATATCAATTCAAGCATTACTTCTTCTAGGAATCCTTCCCTGGACGACACATACCTGCAAAGGTACCCACACACACAATTTTTTTCTTTGGCCTCTGGGATCCCATAATGCCTTATAATTCATTTTAAAAAGAGTTATAACACTTATTATGTTGTTTTGATTTGCTTATTTATATTTCAGTTTGTGTCACTAGACAACGAACAAGTCTGGTCTTATCTCTGCCCCTCACTGGCCATGGGATATTCATAAAGTCATTGAACTTCTTGGAGTGTCAATGTCCTCACTTAACTAATAGAGGGAGTAACACCAGCCCAGCTTCGATCATAGGGCAGCTGGGAATAAGAGGCTGCATATGGGTGGGCTTTGTAAACTCAACAAAGGAAAGTTGTGGCTTCTGCAAGGAACAGAGAGTCAGGCAAACAGCATTTTATTCCCCATTCTGCTGTTCATCAGCCCTGTGAAACTAGAGTTAATTTTCATGTTTGAAGAAATCTGGGTTGTGGAATATAGGAGATAATGCATGCAATATTGCTTTGTAAAGGGTGAATGTCTAATGCAAGACATTGCTACTTCTTTTTTTTTTTTTTTGCGTGGCATGTGGGATCTTAGTTCCTCGACCAGGGATCAAACCTGCGACCCCCGCATTGGAAGCACAGAGTTTTAAAGCACAGAGTTTTAAACACTGGACCACCAGGGAAGTCCCAAGATATTGTTACTTTATTATTATTTTGCCTTAACCTACTCTAAACACAAAACTAAATTAAACTATATCAGTGCAATGGTCAAAAAAGGGAGAAGTAAGGGAGACTTACATGTTGAATATAGCCCTTGTATATTTATATCACAGGAATGACACTGGTTTAACATTTTAAATTTATGTGGCCTATCACGAGAGCTCACTTTTACTGAGCACTCACTTTGAACATCATGTTAAGCACTTAACCTACATTAAAAAAAAAATCTAATCTTTACAGCAACTTACCGAAGTAGGCATTGTTAATGGCCGAGCAGGGTGTGGTCCCCACATCTGTCTCAATGTGGCTGAAGTTTGTGCCACTCGCCACTGCACTCTGCCGCCCATCTCTAGTGGGAAAGGCAAAGGGACTGGTTCCCAGGACTCAGTGATGCTGAGGGCTGTGGCCAGTGGAGTCCTGCTTTAAGTTCTCTACCCAATGGATCAGAAAGGCTGACATTTCTGCTGTAATTTTCCCACATAAAGCTTTTGGACTGGAACTATCTAGTACTAGGAATTAAACCTCCTTATTGGTGTACCTTCTAAAAAATGACGTTTGACAAATAAATACTTGCTATTTGCAAACTGTCAGGAACAAATCAAGCTTCCCAAGGCAAGTATTATAAAATGTCCTCAGGATGAGGTTCAAACGCTGAAGTAACTCAGGAATTCATGGCCAAAATGAGTGAGGAGAGGAAACAGAAGTTAGTCTTTCACTCCTCTCCATCCCTTTATTTCTATTCTACTTTAAGGCAGCATGTTCACAGCAGGGTCACAGAATCAAAGAGTTTCAGAACAAGAAGGTTCTCAGAGATGGAGACATAGGTTCTCATCCAACTGCCTTCTTTGAGAAACCAAAGCCCAGAGAGGTTAAATGAGTTTCATAAGGCCACACAGCTGGTAGGCATCTGGTTACTGCCTATTGGTGAGTGATATGTAAGACCTAGGTCATTCAATGGTCACAACAGCTCAGTAAGGTAGCTACCATTATCACCCTCATTTTACAGTTGAAGAAACTGAAGTATAGAGAGGTTGAGTGACTTGCCCACTGAAGGCAGTGCCAAGAGTCTACCCCGGGCCATCTGGCTCCTCTTCACTGCTTCCTTCTGGATCTTCAATGACACATCAACACATCCCATTTTCACATAGGACAGACACAGCCGGGGAGCCCGTCCCTTGTCTGGCCTGTACAGACAGAAGCCTTTAAGAGTCCTCCTCTGATCAATACCTGAGGTGAGTTCAACCCCTTTTGGTTTAGCTTGCCAAGGCCTATCATAGTCGGGGCTGGAAAGGTCATTTGCTCCAGGCCTACTTATCATGAAGGGCCTCATATTTAGATCTTTGACATTCCTCTTACTGTGGCCACACACACAGTCTCAGAGAGGCATAGACAAGGTGGAAATAAATGATCTTTATCACACAACCTGACAACAGAACTTACCTTAGAAACTTAGTGGGGTTTTTTTTAACATAAATTCTTTTGTTATTCTGTAACTTACAATTATTTTACACTTAACATTTCATGTTAAAAGGGTGGATTTATAGGATATAAAGATTTAAAAGCACTTCAGCTTCTGAAACCTTCATTTTACATTTCTTCTTCCTTTTACCCTTGAACTGCCAAGGTCTCCCTCGAACTTGGAGCAGCTTTGCCTCTTACTTCCTGGAGCCTCTCCAAATTATTTTTTATGAAAAATAAAAATGAGATTAAGCTCTCCATTTAAGGATTGGTTGCAGCAAGGGCAATTAAATCTGCCCGGGTTTCATATACCGTGGCTCTCAGGAAATTTCCAAGGCTTTTGTGACATTCTTCCCCCACCCAGCTGTAATTGATTTTCAGTAGATAAAATTGCTTTGTGGATTTGCCCTGTTCTGTTGGGTTGAAATAACAAAAGGAGACAGTTTCAGCTACTCAGCTACCTTGAAGTCTTGTGTTTAGCCTAGAAGCTCAGGACTGCCTGTGTTTTCCCAGTTAGGAAGATACTAACTAGTCACTTGCTGCCCTTTATAATTTTTATAATAAAAAAAATTTTACCCTTTCTGCTAATATGCTTTCAGCCTACAAGCACATATTAAATGCTCATGAGGTGTCTGGCGTGTGCTGCCCTCCAGTAGCTGAAGACTTGCAAGAGAGGTAAAACTTGAGAGGGAAGAACTGTATGTTGTATCCAGTCTATAATCTCTCTTTTCATATTTTGTTATTATAATAAATAACTGTAAGTCTCTCGTTTGCCAGAGACCAGTGAGGCCCTCCAGGACAGAGATGCTGCAAGTAATTCATCTTAAACCCTGTGCCTGGTCTGGCATTGACGGTCGATGAACGTTTGTTTAATGAATGAAAAAATGAAACAATCACAAGGTTTTATCAACAGTTTGCTGCAATAAAATGAGTTTGAAACCATTTCAAGTATTCTCTAAGAGGCAAAGATTTAAAGATTCACCATTTTTTTGTTTCATTGCCTTCTGGTTATAAACAACAGTTTTTATGAGGAAAATTGGCTTTGGCTCTGCTTATGTTGCATGCAGAGTTAGAATGACCATTATAATTTGTTTCAACACCTATTGGTTATACTGAGTATTTATCATATGCAAAATACTGTGAAAACTGAGGGGCAGGGTTTTCTCAAATTGATTAGCATTGCAATTAATTTAAACACTAGTTTCCCTGGTTTCTTTCTCTCATGGGAAAAATCTACCCTGAATACCCCCATTTCAGATTGCATTTCTGTAATTTTCCGAAAGTTATCGTAGACTCTAGTCTGAGGTATCTTATTTTTCTCTAAATAGAATCAAGACTCAGGAAGTGAAACAACAGTGTCAGCAGGCAAGACAAGACAATCTCCAGAGGAAGACGGGAGTACTGACTGGCTAGGGGTATTTGAGCAGAGACACAGAATGGGGGAGGGTGGGGCGAGGGAGGGGGAAGGAACTAACATTTGCTGAATGAACTTCCTTATTTGACTTGACGCTCACAAGCATCCTGTGGTGGCCACTGCGGATGCCACCTTTTCCAGGTGAGGAAACTGGAGCTCAAAAGGTTCATCTTTACAAAGTCACAGAGCTGGCAAGTGGCAAGGCTGAGATTTGGCCCTGGGTCTGCTACCTCCTAGGGCCATGTTGCTCTGTAATCAATTTCCTTGACTCCTCGAGGGGGACGGTGGGAGAGGCACAGTTCAGGAAGGGCTTTAATTCATCAATCCTAGAGGTCAGGGACCAGCACTCAGCTTCTTTTGTCTCTGGTCTCCCTCCCTTACCAGTTACCTGCTTTAGTCCTGTACACCAGTTCCTGCTAGATGGGTTTTGAAAGAACAGATACCATGCCAGAGCCCTCATCCCTCCTAGTGCCCTGTGGCATGATAAATGTGTCCTTGGAGTGCTTAATCTTATAATCCTGGCACTGGGCTTTTGGTATTGTTGATTATTTCAGTGACAAAAAAAAAAATAGACAAATATTGTCTTTACAGCACTTATATGTGGAATCTAGAAAATGGTACAAAGGAACTTATTTACAAAACAGAAACAGACTCACAGACACAGAAAACACACTTACAGTTACCAAAGCAGAAAGGTGGGGGAGGGATAAATCAGGAGTATGGGATTAACAGGTACACACTACCACATATAAAACAGATAAACAGCAACAATTTAGTATACAGCAGCACAGGGAACTACATTCAATGTCTTATAATAACCTATAATGGAAAAGAATCTGAAAAAGAATAGATATATTCTTTTATATATATTTTATATATATTCTATGTATATAACTGAATCACTTTGCTGTATACCTGAAACTAACACAATATTGTAAATCAACTATACTTCAAAGAAAAAATTTTTTAAATTATACATTTAAAGAAATATGTTTTTAGGCAGAATAATACATTTCACAACAACTTACAAATGATTTTACTTTACAACCCTGTTCTTAACTCTTTGGAGTTTTATTAGAAAGACGTCTAATAAATAATAATAGTGTTTTGGTCTTCACTTCTGCTCCCTGACCTTGTTCCCCCACAAGCCTCCTTACCTGAGTAGTTCCAACAGCCCAGACCTGTGTGGATTAGTACTAATCTCAGTACTGGATGACTGCAAGTGGTGATCCAGCTCAAGGCCAAATGCCCCACCCCTCCTAGTGCCGAAAATGCAGCAGCACTCACTGTCCTAACAGGAGGGAGAATTTTATCCCTATACAGGGAAATTGCAGTAAGAGGCACAAACTGCCCAAGGGAACTCAAAGTGAACTCATTATATTGTCCCTGTTTATGAAAACTTTATTTTGCATAAAATTCAATATATTTTTTCTTTCAACTTTAATGATATTTCGTGTATCTTTGACTTTTAAAACCTTGTCTGTAAAATACTGATTTTTTTTTTCTAAGAGTTAATCTGCTATGATGTGACAGAGCAACTCGAGAACTGACAAAAATATTGTTAAGATCAATGAAGGACGAATGTGAAAGTTGGAAGATAAATTTTACGTAAGACAAAACTACCACTTTTAATTTAATGATATTTGTTTAAACTTAAATTAACTACATCCCTCCTATGTGACTAAGGGTATAAGTCCCAAGATTCTCTGTGGATTCTGTTTTCTGAACTGTGTCAAAGAAGCTCCTCCCTGTAAATCCAGGGGCTTCTCCTATAGTGAAATGTGAGTTTAAAGCATGCACCTTCATGTGGTGAGGTTTGGTGAAGGAACTAGGCTAGCAGTTCCTTCTAGAATTATTTAATTCTTCCCTACCTCCCTCTTTTTAAAAAAAAAAGATTTGAATTTTACAATGCAAGCTGTGCACTTCTGTTCCACCTGGAGTTTGAAAGAGTGAGCACATAGATATCTTATGCCCCAGCTATTCTACTCCTATGCATCTTAAAGAAATGAATACGTCTGCTCACAAAAATACATAAACAAGAATGTTCATGGTGGGTGGCTTTATTAATAATAATTCGATGGAAACAACCCTAATATCCATCAACAATAAAATGAGTAAGTAAACCATGGTATATTCATATAATGGAATGTCATACTGGAATGAAAAACATCAAACCACTGATAGACACAACAGTACAGATGAATCTCAGACATGTAATGTTATGTGAAAGAAGCCAAACCCAAAAGGATACATTCTGTTTGCTTTCATTTATGTGAACTTTCAGAACAGGAAAACTAATCTGTGGTAGAAGAAATCAGAATAGCGGTTATCTCTGTGGAGGTGGTACTGACTGGGAAGATGTATGAGGGAAGTTTCTGGGGAGATGGAAATGTTGTTAGATCTTGATCTGCCTGATCTGTGCTCCAGGAGCATACACAGATGAAAAAATTTATCAAGCTGAACGTTGAATACTTGTGTACTTTACCACATATAAATTATATATCAACAGAAATATTAAAGAAAGAAACAAAGAAAGAGCTGTAGAAGGAAAAACTACCCATCAGTGCTATACCAAGAGGTTTGGAGATACAGTAATTCCTGCATTTTCTTTGCTAAGGAGCAGATTGTGCAATGTCTTGTATACTGGGCATTGTGTTAGTAGTAACTTTATTTTTCCTTTTAATTCTCACTCCCACCTGGGAGGTGTGCAGAACAGGTATTTATCATCCCTAAGTTAATTAGTCTGAGGTGACACTGCAAATAAATGTCAGAGTGGGAATTACATCTAGGAGGTGTTGTTGCCAAGATGGGTGCCCTTTCTATTCTACTGAGCTGCTTTCCAAGGCAAACTTTATTTGCAAATAAAGATAACAAAGCAAAGGGTGACACTCTCTTCAAACAACAACAACAAAGAGTAGTAGAAGACAACAGAGGGTCTTCATCAGAAGAAACTCTGGCCCTCCTTGGGTGGCTGACCAGGTCTGTTTATGTACAGATGGACTCACTAAGGTTTCAGGGGCACAGGGCACTGTTCCTCCTAGGGGTTGCCAGATAATATGGAGGATGCCTGGCTAAATCTGAATTTCAGACAAATGATGGATAATTATTTTAGTATAAGTATGTCCAAAGTATTACATGCAGGATACTTATACTGAAAAATTATTGGTGATTTATCTATCTGAGATCCAAATTTAAAAGTAACTGTGGGTTGTTTTTTTTTTTGCTAAATTTGGCAACTTATCCTGCTCCCATCCCATCTGTTTTCATGATACCCGTAAGTACTAGAGCCTTTCATTTCACAGTTAGAGCTTAGGTGTAACTAACCAAGCACACACACGAACACAACCTTGAAAGAGTTTTGGTGAGGAAAGGAGAATCGTTGAGCCCCGGGGTTCAGGGTAGGGAAAGGGAAATTTTGTAGGGAAACTTTGCATCAAAAATTTTGTCTTGTCCGTTTTTTGTTAAAAGAGCTTCAACTTTCAAAAAGAGGGAAGGGGGGAAGATCTCCTAGCTTTGTAGATGAATTATGACAGAGTTCCTTCACATTTCTGGTTTATTTGTCCATAGTGTTGGAAGCAGGGAGGTAGAGGGGCTAAACACTGGGTCCCTCTTATGCCTTCATGGTATTGTGCTATAGCCATTTCCATTTGGCAATTTGTTAAGGAAAATGAAGTGTCTCCACAAAATTGCCAAGTACTAAAATAGCACCAGCTGCAATTTTTGAGGGGGGAATTGATTTTTCATATTCTCCAGACAGCTTCTTTTTATAAATAGATGATTTGTGTTAAGGCGGTCAGATGGCTCTGAGATGCCACTTACTGGGGAGGGGAACTGTTAAGGGCACTTACCATTCATGCAAAGAACTTTTATGAACTACAGAAATCTCTAAAATTTTTCCATTTAAATTCAAGAATCTAATCAACCTGCCCAGGTATTGGATTAGCCACGACACAGTTAAGACTTTCTGCTTCCCTTGCAGGTTTCTCGAAATACTCCAGGGACCACGTCCCTTCCTTCTGCTAACTATATGCTTATTCTCAGTAGCTAAATAATATTATTCTTGAGAGCCATGTGGTTTAAATGTAAATGCTGTTAAGACTTTAAAATGAGACACACACAACCTATATGCTGCATGAAAGTTCACACTGAGCAAAGCGGTTTCCTATTTGAATGTTAATAAAACAAAATTAAGATGCAGAGATACTGGATTCCCCTTCTAACTAGGTAATGATTCCAAATTATAGCTTTAAATGTGGGCTCAGGTGGCAGTGCGGCAGTCTTTGCTGCAGGCTCTGGAGTGCTCCTCCCATTAATTTAAAGAACGAGATGCTGGGAATTCTCAAATCCTGATTTGGAGTTCTCCCTCAAGTGACCTTAGAAGATATTAGGGCTGCTGAGAGCTGGATGCTGCATTGGTATACTTTCCATATTCCAGGGAGGGGCAGTGGGGAGGCTATCATACACAACTTCATTAACCCCGCAACCTCAGGAGGTCAAAATTCTGTTCTCTATTTTCTTATTTTTTAATGGATGTCTATTGAGCACTTACTGTGGACCAGCCCTCTTCTAGGTACATGGAACTTGGATAAGGCTGCCAGTATCCTTACTATTAAGGAGTTCATGTTTCAGCATAGGAGACAAACCACAAATCAGTGACTAAGTCATGATTCCATATTTTCTCCCTCCACCATCCTCTAGCATCATCCTTCTACAGTTTCAATTTCTGCTCAGTTATTCAAAGTCTACCCTCTTCTCATCCTGTCATTTATTTTAAACATGATAGGAGAAGAGGAGGGAACATATAGTCTCAAAAGAGAAACTGTAGACCATAAATATTTTCTATTTTCCATCTTCAGTATTCATGAAAATGCCATATTGCGTGCATGTCCTTGAGGGCTAAGAACTTCTATCTTTCATTAACTTTTATGTCAGAGGCCAAGTATAGAACAAAATACGAAGTGTTCAACAGAGAGGAAGAGAAAAGCTTGGAAGAGGAGCATTTCCCCCTCCTGCCCCAGCCTTTCTGAACAGTAAGCCCACCCTGCTAGGCTGGAAGTGTGTTCACCCTTTGTGCTTTCTCAGTCTGCACATACAATTTAATTTCTGCAATTTTTCAAAACTTGTTTGCCTGGGTCATGTCTGGTCTGCATCTGTTTGGAATGTACAAGACTGTAAACTCTTGGAGGTGGGACCTTGTCTATTTTAATTCATTTTGGGAAGGGTGAGGCTGGGGCTAAATGCTTTGAAAATCGTGAGCAATCAGGAGTTGAAATTCAAGATGAAAGGGCTCAGGCTCTTCCTGACAAAATAGCTTGATTCGTCCTGGCCCCCAAGTCACTTCCCAAGTCACAGCAGACAAAAGAGCACAAGGTGGTCCAGCAGGAGCTTAGACTCAAAGGAAAATAAAAAACCCAAATATAAAAGCATGCAGTCACTATGATAACAATTGTGAAAAAATATGGATGCATAAGAGCGAACACTGAAAAGGGGTGCAAAGCTAGGAGAGTTGTATTGGAAAGGGAGAATCTGGGGGGATTGAAATTGCCTGAATAATGTAGCTGACATTTTGTGGGGCTAAGGGAATTTTAATGGCAATAAGCATCTTCCTGAGGTCAGGAGGAAGATGAGCTTCTTGCCCTCATTTGTCTCCTATTCTACTCTATACAGAGAAAAGAAACCAATAGTTATTGACACTATTTATGTACCAGGCCCCTTACACATGTTCTATCATTAAGCATCCCAACCCCCTTATGAAGTAGGTACCATTGCTACCACTGACTACGTTTTTCCCATTTAACAAATGGGAAACCAAGAGCTTTGGCAAACTGACTGGGATCACACAGTAACTGGTAGAAGCAGGATATGAACCCAGGCCATGTTAGTCCACAGCCCTGCTCTTTAACTCTTTTACTACACAGCCTAGGTTTGGGGCAAGCTTCCTGTCTCTGGGACAACAAACATTAGAAAAACCCTGAATTTCCTCTTCCTTTCCACAGCTCTGGTCTAAGTCCCTCAAGTAACTATTATACTTCATTTCAGGAGAGGACAATCCACATTTTCATCACTAATGGATTGTGTTTGATATTTAGCTTTGATTCTACCTCCTTCCTGGGTGTTGTCCTTCCCATGATTTCTCCTTGGACACCTTCTCTGATAGTTAAGTACAAAGGGACTTTTAATGAAACAGATTTTTGAATATTGCTTCTTTTTCGCATTCAGATGGCTATGTTTATTTGCGTTGCAGCTTTAAATCATCCACAGGTATCATCGATTCTCTGCTGAGAGGCACATACTCCAGATTGATTCCTAATACATGTTGTCATGAGCTGATGATCATTAGATATTCATCAAAGGACTTGGATTCATGCTCAGCTGAGGTCTAAGGGGAGAACTGCTGACATGAAAAATGGACTGAGCTTAACTAGAATTAAGCACTCTACACTGGTGTTCAAATACACCTCATTTGGGCTTCCCTGGTGGCGCAGTGGTTGAGAGTCCGCCTGCCGATGCAGGGGACACGGGTTCGTGCCCCGGTCTGGGAAGATCCCGCGTGCCGCGGAGCGGCTGGGCCCGTGGGCCATGGCCGCTGAGCCTGCACATCCGGAGCCTGTGCTCCGCAATGGGAGAGGTCACAGCAGTGAGAGGCCCGCGTACCGCAAAAATAAATAAATAAAAAATAAACAAATACACCTCATTTATTACGCAAACATCTCAATTGCTCAGAAGAAGGTAAAGGACTGTGCAAGTTTAGACTCTTAATTGTCCAACCCAGCCTGAAACCAGAGGAATGGAACAGATTGCCTCTGATACTTCCTTCAGACTGATAATTCTGCACCCTCTTTGGCATGCTACCCTGGCATGGCTCTTAAAATTACAAGAATTGAGCAGGTAGTGACAGAGACAGTGCTAAGTATTGTGTGGAACAGAGAGAAAATAAGCGTTCAAATGTCAAGTATATAAGCAAAGCGCACCTAGGCTACTGCAATGGACTTGAAGTTTGTCACTTCTGTTTAGCTGTTGAAATGGGAATGCAGTCGTGGAGTCTTGCCTTGGAGCATCCTAGTCTAGGAGGACATGGGTTAACATTGAGATTTTGTACCATATTATGAAGTTGCCTTGCAAAGGGGAGCAGTTTATGCCACCCCAAAATGTGGCACTTTGGCACATGGATTATTTTGAGCTGAAACAATGAAGACCCAGCAGACTCAGGAAAAACTCTTACTTCTCTCTTAACTGTCTAAAAGAATTTAGATAGTGGGCCTGGCCCAGAAAAGGAGCTAATACCAGAGGTATTTTTTTATCTGGAAGACTTAACCTGCATGACAGGATAAACATTTGCTTTTCTTAACTTTCTGTGAATTACCCTCCTCCCCTTTGAAGCCCCAAGCCCCCATCCCTTTCCTTAGCTCAGGATGGAATATAAGCCTTAACTGCTGGACTGCCTTTGGGTCTCATATTTTTATGGCTCCTGTATGTACAAAACTAAATTTGTTTTTCTCCTGTAATCTGTCGTAAGCCAATTTTTATTGTTAGACCAGTCACAGAATCTAAAAGGGTAGGAGGAACGTTTTTCCTCCCCTACACTTGTAAACATCCCTAACTATAATAAAAATAACTGCTGAAGTGTAGAATTCACAGATATCTTAACACTTACTTCCTGTAATAAGCACTATGTTTGATCAGCTTAATTGGATTATCTGTAAATGAGTATAACAAAATGCTAAATGAAAACATTTTCAAATAATAATATAATTGGTTTGGGCTGGACATAGTCAGAGAACCACAAACAAATGAACAAATAAATAATTACTAAAGTACTGAAGTACTAAAACCTGCAAGGTTGAACTTGATACGGTATAACCACTTGTCAAACTATGGGGCATTTAAATAAGTTTCTCAAAGAGTTACCTATATTCACCTGATACACAGTAGTGTTATAAATCTTAAATGTGATCTGGGGTTAAATCAATTATTTTTTCTGAGACAACATAGTGTTTCTCTAGTTAATATAACTAGCTTCACCTTGAACATCCAGGCATTCACACTGGAGTGCCAATTACACAGATTCATTGTCACTGCTCTTTCTGTAGCAGCTCGGGAGACGGTATCCTGACTCTCCACTCACATGATCAGAAAATCGGCTGCCACAGACCGTGCCTGAGACAGTTCAAAGAGCTGAACTGGACTCCTGAGGCTGGACTGCTCCTATTCTAAGAATTGTTCTTTAGTTCCCAAGGAATTTACCAGCAGAAGACATTACTATGAATAAGTTGTTCAAATTTGTGTGTGAGAGTAAAATTCTAAGCAGTATTTTTTTCTAGGAGCCAGTGGATGCATAATTAAATGAAATGGTCTGGAGAATAAATATCCCCCCCTTTATTCAATAATAATAAAGATAACTATAATGCCAACAAAACAATAATAGTGTGTATCACTGATTGAGTATTAGTTCTGTGTTGTGTACTTTTCTAAGTACTTTACATATATCAACTCAATCCTCACATGAACCTATAAAGTAGATACTATTATTATTTCCAATTTCAGATGAGGAAACAACTACAGAAAGTGCTTAATTAAGGTCATGTAACCAGTAGGGATTAAAACCTAGACAATTTGTCCCCAGCAATCTTGCTCTTAATTTCAATGCCACAATTGCTTCAAAAACAGCAGGAGAGTGTTCCCTGGTTGCCTAGTGGTTAGGATTCTGGCTTTCACTGCTGTGGCCCAGGTTTAATCCCTGGTCAGGGAACTGAGATCCCACAAGCCGCACAGCCAAAACAAACAAACCAACCAACCAGGAATACAAAGGTTTGATACTTCGTCGGATGTTTGACTGAGTTCACACGAGCACACGATAGGTTTTCCTCTGCATTTAACTGTTCCTTCACTCCTCTTTCCTACCCACGTAGTTGTTTCTGATTAGCAATCACCCATCAACTTAGAAAACTTAGAAAGTACAGAAGGGCACAAATATGGAAAATCACCCATAATCCCATCACTATATATTTTCCAGTGTTTGATAAGTAGGTAAATAGATAGACAGACAGACAAACAGATAGATATATGTAGGTATACATATAGATACAAGTACAGGTAGAGATAGATAGTTGATAGATAGATAGATAGATAAGGCTCTGTAAGAACAGTTTGTCTGTTTTATTTACTGTGGTATTTCAACCTCTTGGAACAACGCTTGGCACAGGGTGGGGGTTCAAAAACATTTGTTTAATAAATACAGCTAAATAATTCACTTACTTACTCCAAAAATATTTATTCAGAGCCTTCTCTGTGCCAGGCACCATTCTGAGTAGTGGGGCTATAGCAGTGATAGAGATCCCTGCCCTCATGGGGCTTATATGCTACTGGGGACTGTCTGACATTGAACAAATAAACAAATTACACATATGCTTGTGTGTGTATACATATATGCACATACATACACACATATACACACACCAAGTGTTAGTAATGTCAAATGGTGAGAAGTTTCATGAAGAAAAATGCAGGGAAGGGGGATGGGGAGTACAGGGTAGAGGTGGGGTGGCTATATGAAATAGGGAGCTGTGAAGACCTCACTGAGAAGGTGCTCTCTGAGAGATGAGACCTGAAAGTGGTGAAGGGGTAGTCATGCGGTTGGCTGGGGAAGAACAGGCAGGTAAATGCAGGTACAAGGCGCTGGAGCATGAGTGGACTTGGTCTGTGTCAGGAACATGCAAGAGGCCCATGTGGCAGGAGCAGAGTGAGCAGAGGCAGGAAGAATGAAGAGGGCCAGGAAGGATTGTGGAGTTGGGAGTGCCAGATCAGGTAGGGCTTTGTTGGACCACTGTAAAGGCTTTGGCTTTGACTCTGAGTGGATGGAGAGGCACTGGAGAGTTCTACACAGAACAGTGACATGAAATAACTTAGGGTTTAAAAGAATCCTTCTGTCCGCTGGGTTGCAAGTAGGCTGTGTAAGGGCAATAGCATTAGGACCAGTTAGGAGGCCATGGCAGTAACCCAGGGGAGGGATGGGAGTTGAGTTGGATGGCAGCAGTGGAGGAGGCGAGGAACAGTCGGAATTTGTATATATTTTGAAAGAAGAGCCAAGAATGATTCCCAAGTTTTGGCTTTTGCAACTAAGAGGATGGAGGAAATTAACTGTCATTAATTGAGATGGAGAATGCTGGATGAAAGGCAGGTTGGGTGGGGTTGGGGAGTCAGGAGTTTGGTTTTTGACACGGCAAGTCTAAGATCCAAGCAGAGATGTCAAGTGGGCAGTTGCAGGTACAAATCCAGAGCCTGAGGGAGAAATTCATGCTGGAAACCGTGATGTGAATATCTAATTACAAAATTTAGATTATCTTATGAATAATATGGTAATCTACTGTTTTCATTTAACATATTATGGACACTTTCTCATGTTAAATAAAATTATATATGTTTAAAATAAACATCACCCAAACACTTGAGGTTAAGAATAGCTCTGGAAACCATATTTGTTATTTTGTTTAATCCTCACACAAACACCATGGTGTAGTTATTTTGATGCTCATTTACATGAGGAACTGAGGCTTCAATGAGGTAAAATGACTTGCTCAAGGTCACCACCAGCACGTGGGGGGATAGGATACAAACTTGTATTTTCCAAGGCGTTTTCTACACCATGTTTGCCTCTAAGGTAACATTCTCAGTTTTACTTTTTTCTATGACAAATCTATAGAAAGTTTATTGCAGCTAAATATCTGTTAAGTGTCTCAGGATGTTGCCCAAAAATAGAATCTATAATGACACACTCTATGTATTGCATAACATGGTGATGCACAACTTCTATCTAATCTGATCATTTGCAGATGGCATAAATTCACATAATGGTTCACATACACCACGGTGATCATTTCCTCAGTGTTACATAAGCAAATCATTCGTCGCTTTCCTGGTGTCCTTGCTCATTTTTGTCCTCTTGGATCTTGGTTGAAGGTCACTGACCTTTCTAATCTCAAGGTAATAAGGGCCCACTGATGTGAGCTGATGAGCTAGAGGGAAATCACTGCTTATTCACAGGGCTTCACCTTTTGAAATCCCTTTAAAAACCAATGGCAGCGTGTTATGGGAGAGGAAGGACAAGGTGTAAGGTCATCACAAATTCTCTTAGAGCTATAGAAGCTGGGCCTCTTATGTGCCTTCCGAGCCAGACCTGAGGCCCGTGATACCATAGGGTGCTGGCTAGGAAGCTGAGGAGAGAAGAAATTGGCAAAAATGGAATAAGTTGGACTTCCCTAGTGGCACAGTGGATAAGAATCTGCCTGCCAACACAGGGGACATGGGTTCAACCCCTGGTCCAGGAAGATCCCACATGCTGCGGAGCAACTAAGCCTGTGCACCACAGCTACTGAGCCTGTGCTCTAGAGCCCGCATGCTGCAACTATTGAAGCCCATGTGCCTAGAGCCCATGCTCTGCAACAAGAGAAGCTACCGCAATGAGAAGCCCGTGCACCGCAATGAAGAGTTGCCCCCACTCGCCACAACTACAGAAAGTCCACGCTCAGCAACGAAGACCCAACGCAGCCAAAAATAAATAAATCTTTAAAAAAAAAAAAAAAAGGAAAAAGTCATGAGTTCACAGAGAAAATCAGAGTGACCACTGGCAGAATTTTAATTTTTCTGCAATGCAAGGAGCTGCATTCATTTTTAATGCACACCAACAGAACGATTCAATCCAATCTTGAAAGAAGGTTTACAGGTAATATATACTCTTCTTCAGAATGGAATTGGAATGGTGTTGCTGCTAGGTACATTCATATGAAATAAGCACAAGATTTTTTTTTTTTTTTTTTTGCCACATCATACAAGGCATTTTCTCTTTTGAGTACTGTAGAATGCACTGCCCTTAAAATACTCATATTTTGTGCATAGTGGTTATATAGTTCTTTGTTGCTAAACTTTGTAAGTGGTCATAGTCTAAAACAATAATGATAAGCTCTACTGTTTCTTGAGGACTTTTCATCCATCAGATCTCCTGAGAAGTATTTTAAATACTGGCTAATTTTATTCTCATCGAAACCATGTTTTACCATGGGGAAACTAAGCCATCTTTTCTCATGGGAGGCCACACAGGTGGGAAGTTGGGGAGTGGAAGTCTGACCCAAAGGCTGGCTCAGGCTCTTTCTTCCAAAAAATTGGGAAAAAAATCAAGGAAAACCAAAATTGTAATCATTTCCACTGGTATATGCAGTAGTTTCTAATTTGTGTGAAAACTTCTAGCACTTCCCAAGGGACTTCCAAGGAAATCTCAGAGGTCCAAGTTGTTATAAGCTTGTTTGCAGTGACAGAAAGGCACCATGAGGGAAGGAAATGGACAGGCACTGCAGGAGGTGAGAACACAGTGAGGTGAGCAGGGCCTCAGCTTCCTCTGGGCTCCTCCTCTGGCCTTTCTGGTATCCTGTGCAGGGTCCAGAGCACAGTTCCCTCTCTCCCTATCTCCTTCCTTCCCCTAAAATGCAGACCTCATAGGAGAATGGAGCTTATCTGACTCTGGACAGCTGTTGGCAGATGGAGGGACAGAAATGACCAACCAAAATTATGTCATGACCTTTGATTTGGGGGTTTTCATTTATCAATGGTGTTGGTTTGATTTAAGTGAAGGGATGATATGGAATAATCAGGAAAAATTCTTAAGCCTCATTTTGCCAAAAGTTCTAATCCTTTAAAATAAGTCCATTCGCTGGGAGATTCATGATGGCTGAAATGATGAAAAGATTCATTGTTCTAAACCTGTGCTGTCTAATAGGGTAGCTACTAGCCACATGTGGCTATTGTTCACTTGAAATGTAGCTAATGCAACTGAGAAACTGTATTTTTTATATTACTAAATTTTCCAATCCCTATCAAAATGTCAATGGCATTTTTCATGAACTAAAACAAATAATTCTAAAATCTGTATGGAAACACAAAAGATCCAGAATAGCCAAAACAATCTTGAGAAAAAAGAACAAAGCTGGAAGTATACATATCCCTGATTTCAGGGGGAACTTCAAGATGACGGAGGAATAAGACATGGAGATCACCTTCCTCCCCACAAATACATCAACAATACATCTACATATGGAAAAACCCCTACAGAACACCTACTGAATGCTGGAAGAAGACCTCAGACTTCCCAAAAGGCAAGAAACCCCCCAAGTACCTGGCCATGTGGCTGACAGGGTCTTGGTGCTCCAGCCAGGTTTCAGGCCTAAGTCTCTGAGGTTGGAGAGACGAGTTCAGGATATTGGAGCACCAGAGAGACCTTCTGGTCCCACGTAATATAAATCAGCAAAAGCTCTCCCAGAGATCTCTGTCTCAATGCTAAGATCCAGCTGAACTCAACGACCAGCAAGCTCCAGTGCTGGACACCCTATGCCAAACAAACAGCAAAACAGGAAAACAACCCCACCCATTAGCAGAGAGGCTGCCTAAAATCATAACAAGGTCACAGAAACCCCAAAACACACCACCGGACATAGACCTGCCCAACAGAAAGACAAGATCCAGCCTCATCCACCAGAACACAGGCACTAGTCCCCCCCCCAGCAGGAAGCCTACACAACCCACTGAACCAACCTGAGCCACTGGGGACAGACACCAAAAACAACGGGAATGACAAACATGCAGCTGTGAAGAGGAGACTCCAAACACAGTAAGTTAAGCAAAATGAGAAGACAGAGAAATATGCAGCAGATGAAGGAGCAAGGTAAAAACCCACCAGACCAAACAATGACGAGGAAATAGGCAGTCTACCTGAAAAAGAATTCAGAGTAATGATAGTAAAGATGATCCAAAATCTTGGAAATAGAATGGAGAAAATACAAGAAACATTTCACAAGGACCTAGAAGAACTAAAGACCAAACAAACAATGATGAACAACACAATAAATGAAATTAAAAATTCTCTAGGAAGAATCAATGGCAAAATAACTAGGGTAGAAGAACGGATAAGTGACCTGGAAGATAAAATAGCGTACATAACTACCGCAGAGCAGAATAAAGAAAAAGAATGAAAAGAATTGAGGACAGTCTCAGAGACCTCTGGAACAACGTTAAATGCACCAACGTTCAAATTATGGGGGTCACAGAACAAAAAAGAGGAAAAGAAAGGGTCTGAGAAAATATTCGAAGAGATTATAGTTGAAAACTTCCCTAATATGGGAAAGGAAATAGTCAATCAAGTCCAGGAAGCACAGAGAGTCCCATACAGGATAAATCCAAGGAGAAACACACAAAGACACATACTAATCAAACTATCAAAAATTAAATGCAAAGAAAGAATATTAAAAGCAGCAAGGGAAAAACAACAAATAACATACAAGGGAATCCTCATAAGGTTAAGAGCTGATCTTTCAGCAGAAACTCTGAAAGCCAGAAGGGTGTGGCAGGACATATTTAAGGTGATGAAAGGGAAAAACCTACAACCAGATTACTCTACCCAGCAAGGATCTCATTCAGATTTGTCGGAGAAATTAAAATCTATACAGATAAGTAAAAGCTAAGAGAATTCAGCACCACCAAACCAGTTTTACAACCAATGCTAAAGGAACTTCTCTAGGCAGGTAACACAAGAGAAGGAAAAGACCTACAATAACAAACCCAAAACAATTAAGAAAATGGCAACAGGAACATACATACCAATAATTACCTTAAATGTAAATGTATTAAATGCTCCTACCAAAAGACATAGATGACTGAATGGATAGAAAAACAAGACCCATATATATGCTGTCTACAGGAGACCCACTTCAGACCTAGGGACACATACAGACTGAAAGTGAGGGAATGGAAAAGATATTCCATGCAAATGGAAATCAAAAGAAAGCTGGAGTAGCAATTCTCATATCAGACAAATAGACTTTAAAATAAAGACTATTACAAGAGACAAAGAAGAACACTACATAATGATCAAGAGATCAATCCAAGAAGAAGATATAACAATTGTAAATATTTATGCACCCAACATAGGAGCACCTCAATACATAAGGAAAATGCTAACAGCCATAAAAGGGGAAATCGACAGTAACACAATCATAGTAGGGGACTTTAACACCCCACTTTCACCAATGGACAGATCATCCAAAATGAAAATAAGTAAGGAAACACAAGCTTTAAATGATATATTAAACGAGATGGATGTAATTGATATTTAAACGACATTCCATCCAAAAACAACAGAACACACTTTCTTCTCAAGTGCTCATGGAACATTCTCCAGGATAGATCATATCGTGGGTCACAAATCAAGCCTTGGTAAATTTAAGAAAATTGAAATTGTATCAAGTATCTTTTCTGACCACAAGGCTATGTGACTAGATATCAATTACAGGAAATGATCTGTAAAAAACTACAAAACACATGGACATTAAACAATACATTACTAAATAACCAAGAGATCACTGAAGAAGCCAAAGAGGAAATCAAAAAAATACCTAGAAACCAATGACAATGAAAACACTATGACCCAAAACCTATGGGATGCAGCAAAAGCAGTTCTAAAAGGGAAGTTTATAGCAATACAACCATATCTCAAGAAACAAGAAAAATCTCAAATAAACAACCTAACCTTACAACTAAAGCAATTGGAGAAAGAAGAACCATAAAACCCCAAAGGTAGCAGAAAGAAAGAAATCATAAAAATAAGATCATAAATACATGAAAAAGTAATGAAGGACACAATAGCAAAGATCAATAAAACTAAAAGCTGGTTCTTTGAGAAGAAAAACAAAATTGATAAACCATTAACCAGACTCATCAAGAAAAAAAGGGAGAAGACTCAAATCAATAGAATTAGAAATGAAAAAGGAGAAGTAACAACTGACACTGCAGAAATACAAAGGATCATGAGAGATTACTACAAGCAACTATATGCCAATAAAATGGACAACCTGGAAAAAATGGACAAATTCTTAGAAAAGCACAACCTTCCAAGACTGAACCAGGAAGAAACAGAAAATATAAACAGACCAATCACAAGCACTGAAATTGAAACTGTGATTAAAAATCTTCCAACAAACAAAAGCCCAGGACCAGATGGCTTCACAGGCGAATTCTATCAAACATTTAGAGAAGAACTAACACCTATCCTTCTCAAACTCCTCCAAAATATAGCAGAGGGAGGAACACTCCCAAACTCAGTCTACGAGGCTACCATCACCCTGATACCAACACTAGACAAAGATGTCACAAAGAAAGAAAACTACAGGCCAGTATCACTGATGAACATAGATGCAAAAATCCTCAACAAAATACTAGCAAACAGAATCCAACAGCACATTAAAAGGATCATACACTATGATCAAGTGGAGTTTATCCCAGGAATGCAAGGATTCTTAAGTATACGCAAATCAATGTCATAAACCATATTAACCAACAGAAGGAGAAAAACCATATGATCATCTCAATAGATGCAGAAAAAGCTTTCGACAAAATCAACACCCATTTATGACAAAAATCCTCCAGAAAATAGGCATAGAGGGAGCCTACCTTAACATAATAAAGTCCATATATGACAAACCCACAGCCAACATCATTCTCAATGGTGAAAAACTGAAACCACTTCCACTAATATCAGGAACAAGACAAGGTTGTCCACTCTCAGCACTCTTATTCAACATACTTTTGGAAGTTTTAGCCACAGCAATCAGAGAAGAGAAAGAAATAAAAGGAATCCAAATTGGAAAAGAAGAAGTAAAACTGTCACTGTTTGCAGATGACATGATACTATACACAGAGAATTCTAAAGATGCTACCAGAAAACTACTAGAGCTAATCAATGAATTGGTAAGGTAGCAGCATACAAAATTAATGCATAGAAATCTCTGGCATTCCTATACACTGATGATGAAAAATCTGAAAGAGATATGAAGAAAACACTCCCATTTACCATTGCAACAAAAAGAATAAAATACCTAGGAATAAGCCTACCTAAGGAGACAAAAGACCTGTATGCAGAAAACTATAAGACACTGATGAAAGAAATTAAAGATGATACCAACAGATGGAGAGATATACCATGTTCTTGGATTGGCAGATTCAACATTGTGAAATTGACTCTACAACTCAAAGCAATCTACAGATTGAATGCAATCTCTATCAAACTACCAATGGCATTTTTCACAGAACTAGAACAAAAACTTTCACAATTTTTATGGAGACGCTAAAGACCCCTAATAGCCAAAGCAATCTTGAGAAGGAAAAACAGAGCTGGAGGAATCAGGCTCCCAGACTTCAGACTCTACTACAAACCTACAGTATTCAAAACAGCATGGTACTGGCACAAAAACAGAAATATAGATCAATGGAACAGGATAGAAAGCCCAGAGATAAACCCATGCACATATGGTCACCTTATCTTTGACAAAGGAGGCAAGAATATACAATGGAGCAAAGACAGCCTTTTCAATAAGTGGTGCTGGGAAAACTGGACAGCTACATGTAAAAGAATGAAATTAGAACACTCCATAACACCATACACAAAAATAAACTCAAAACGGATTAAAGGCCTAAATGTAAGGCCAGACACTATAAAACTCTTAGAGGAAAACATAGGCAGAACACTCTGTGACATAAATCACAGCAAGATCTTTTTTGACCCACCTCATAGAGAAATGGAAATAAAAACAAGTATAAACAAATGGGACCTAATGAAACCAAAAATCTTTTGCACAGGAAAGGAAACCATAAACAAGATGAAAAGACAATCCTCAGAATGGGAGAAAATATTTGCAAACAAAGCAATTGACAAAGGATTAATCTCCAAAATTTACAAGCAGCTCATGCAGCTCAATATCAAAAAAACAAACAAACCCATCCAAAAATGGGCAGAAGACCGAAATAGACATTTCTCCAAAGAAGATATACAGATTGCCAACAAAGTCATGAAAGGATGCTCAACATCACTAATCATTAGAGAAATGCAGGTCAAAACTACAATGAGGTATCACTTCACACCAGTGAGAATGGCCATCATCAAAAAATCTACAAACAATAAATGCTGGAGAGGGTGTGGAGAAAAGGGAACCCTCTTACACTGTTGGTGGGAATGTAAATTGGTACAGCCACTATGGAGAACAGTATGGAGGTTCCTCAAGAAACTAAAAATAGAACTACCATAGGACCCAGCAATCCCACTCCTAGGCATATACCCTGAGAAAACCATAATTCAAAAAGAGTCATGTACCACAATGTTCATTGCAGCACTATTTACAATAGTGAGGACATGCAAGCAACCTAAGTGTCCATCGACAGATGAATGGATAAAGAAGATGTGGCACATATATACAATGGAATATTACTCACCTATAAAAAGAAACAAAATTGAGTTATTTGTAGTGAGGTGGATGGACCTAGAGACTGTCATACAGAGTGCAGTAAGTCAGAAAGAGAAAAACAAATACCGTATGTTAAGACATATATATGGAATCAAAAAAAAAAAAGATTCTTAAGAACCTAGGGGCAGGCCAGGAATAAAGATGCAGACATAGAGAATGGACTTGAGGACATGGGGAGGGGGAATGGTAAGTTGGGACGAAGTAAGAGAGTGGCATGGACATATATACACTACCAAATGTAAAATAGCTAGTGGGAAGCAGCCGCATAGCACAGGGAGATCAGCTTGGTGCTTTGTGACCACCTAGAGGGGTGGGAGGGAGAAGCAAGAGGGAGGAGATATGGGGATATATGTATATGTATAGCTGATTCACTTTGTTATACAGCAGAAACTAACACACCATTGTAAAGCAATTATACTGCAATAAAGATGTTAAAAAAAAATCCCTGATTTCAAACTATACTACAAATTCACAGTCATCAAAACCGGAGAGTATTGGCCCCAAACAGACACATAGATTAATGGAACAGAACAGAGAGTCCAGAAATAAACCCACATTATACGAGCAATTAATCTACAAGAAAGGAGGCAAGAATATACAATGGAGAAAAGACAGCCTCTTCAATAAATGCTGTTTGGAAAACTGGACAGCTACATGCAAAGGAATGAAACTGGACTACTTTCTCCCACCATGCACAAAAATAAATTCAAAATAGATTAGAGACCTGAAACCATAAAACTCCTAGAAGAAATCTTAGGCAGTATGCTCTTTGACATTGGTCTTAGCAATATTTTTTTGGATATGTCTCCTCAGGCAAGGGAAACAAAAGCAAAAATAAACAAATGGGGCTACATCAAGTTTAAAGCTTTTGCACAGTGAAGGAAACTATCCACAAAGGGAAAAGGCTGTCTATTGAATGAGAGAAGATATTTGCAAATGATATATCTGATAAGGAGTTAATATCCAAAATACACAGAGAACTCATACAACTCAACATCAAAAAAACCAAACAACCTGATTAAAAAAATAGGCAGAGGATCTGAATAGACATTTTTCCAAAGAAGACATATGGATGGACAACAGGCACATGAAAATATGCTCAACACCACTAATCATCAGGGAAACGCAACTCAAAACCACAATGAGATAACTCCTCACACCTGTCAGAATGGCTATCAACAAAAAGAGAAGAAATAACAAGTGTTGGCGATGATGCGGAGAAAAAGGAATCCTCATGCACTGTTGGTAGGAATGTAAATTGGTGCAGCCACTTATAGAAAACCGTGTAGGGATTTCCCTCAAAATTAAAAATAGAACTATTATATGATCCAGCAATTCCACTCCTTGGTATTTATTAGAAAAAAGGAAAACACTAATTAGAAAAGATATATGTACTCTTGTACTCATTGCAATATTATTTACAATAGCCAAGATATGGAAGCAACTTAAGTGTCTATCAAAAGATGAATGGATAAAGAAGATATGGTGTGTATATATATGTGTGTGTGTGTGTGTGTGGTGTGTGTGTGGTGTGTGGTGTGTGTGTGTTTTTTTTTTTTCTTTTTTGCGGTACGCAGGCCTCTCACTGTTGTGGCCTCTCCCATTGCGGAGCACAGGCTCCGGACGCACAGGCTCAGCAGCCATGGCTCACGGGCCCAGCCACTCCGCGGCATGTGGGATCTTCCCGGACCAGGGCACAAACCCGTGTCCCCTGCATCAGCAGGCGGACTCTCAACCATTGCGCCACCAGGGAACCCCTCCCAAACTGAATTTTGATCGTGGAGACAAATTTACTCCTTGACAAAATTAGCAACATGATTCTAAGTTTTGAATTATAGAGTAAATATGATTTTATTTTTTTCCCAAAAAAAGCCCTCCACTATGAATTTGCTGCAGTACTTCAATTAACAAGAACCTTTACAGTAGGTCAACACATACAGAGCTAACTGCCTTGTAAGAAGGCAAGTGGAGCACTGACCATGAGTGAGGACACCGGCCAGGCAGTGGTACATCCCCTCTACCTCAGTCCCACCATCTGTGACCTACCTCTTAGAGAGCTTTCCAGGGCCACTGTGTTAATGCTTGTGAGTCTGAGTTAGAATCTAAGGACATGGGTCTCATTCAATGCTGGAAACTTATGTAAATTAAAAATAGTAGATTCTTTGGTGATGTGTCATGTGTTCTGTATAAAATATTTAGATCTTTCCAATCTGCATTTGTTTCTTTAAAAATGATAGCCCAAGTGTGAATATACTCTTAAAAGTCTTAAATTTCACCACAGGATCCATTTGTATGATACATTATTAATCTTTTAGAATGAAACATGTGTCCCAATAAATAAGGTCGAACAGATACTGAAATATCAATCGACTCCATTTCAAATGCCTTATCCCAAGGCAGCCAATTAGGAATGCCTTCAATCTTTCTGTCATCTGACACAGTAAATGAATAATAACAGGGCTTGTAGGGTAGATTCTTGAATGGACATCTTTCATTTGGGTATTTTGTGTGAGCTACTATTCTTCTTAAGGCAGCAGGTTTTGCTGTTTGGAAATGAATACAAAACATATTGAGTCAAAGTAGATACATCACAAGCTGTAGAGACTTAGTTTATCTGGAACTAAATAGGGACAACTATTGAACTTAATATTTAATATTCAGTTGACCATCCTCTACTTGCCTCACTGGCACTGGTCTTTTTGGGGGATGGGTGGGAGGAATATGCTCAGTCAGACAGGATTGCTGAGGTTATCTCAATTCTCCATTAGAAACAGAAACTGAGATGTAAATTTTCACAAAGTTAGGAAACAGGAATAATGAAACATCTTTATTCTACCTTTGGGGCTTTATTCTCTCACCTGTCTTCCTCATTGCATCTTAAAAAAAAAGGGTAATTGACATTTTTAACTCACTGTGTTTCAGCCAAGGGATCTGATACTTAAATGTTTTTAAAGACATTATGGCAACACCTTCATGGTAGACAGCCTCTGACATCCCCCAACATCCCTTCCCTCCAGTATTCACACCCTCATGTAATCCCCTCCCTTTGAGTGTGGGCTGGACTCAGTAACTTGCTTCTAACAAACAGAATACAGTGAGTGATTGGATGCCACCTTCAAGATTAGCTTACAAAAAGACTCCAGCTTCCTTCTATCCTCTCTTGCTCACCCTCTCTTGCTCTCTTACTTGCTCTCTCTGATGGAAGCCAGCCTCTATGTCATGAGCTCCTCCACAGAGAGGACCGTATGGCAAGGAACTGAGAGAAGCCTCCAGCCAACAGCCAGCAAGGAGCTGACCTATGTGGGAGCTTGTGAGTGAGTTTGGAAATGGAGCTTCCCCCAGCTCAGCCTTGAGATGACCGCTGCCCAGGCCAGCACTTGAATGTCAGCTGGTGAGAGGCCTGGAGCCAGAGGACCCAGCGAAGTGACACCTAGATTCCTGAGAAACTGTGAGATAATGTGTGGTTCTTAAGCCACTACATTTTGGAGTAATTCGTTACACAGCAATTAACAACTAATACAACCTCCAACACTTACAATATTATATTCACTTGTCTGTGAGCTCCTCCAGGCCAGAGTTTGGGTCTGATTCATCCTTGTATGTCTGGCACCCAGCACACTGCCTGGCACATAGCAGAAGCTCAATAAATGTTTGAGAAAGGGAAGTAGAAAAAGAAGGAGAAAATGACAGGCAGAAGGAGAGAGGAAGGGGAAAAGGTAGGTATCTGTGAAAGAATGGAAACTCAGGCTTACAGAAGCTGAGAATTAACAGCCCACTGCCTGTGACAGACTTTACCTCCACTTCTAATTAATTTTATATTTGGTAAATGGCTTAACAATTGCTCCTAGCAGAGTTCTCCCCTTGGGTGTGTGCTGAAATCATCTCAGGAGCTTTTGTCAAACATGTGAGCTCAGAATGCCAGACCCATTATCCTAGACAGCCTGCCGCTCCTGGTGAGAGGCCCAAGCCTAAGCATCAGCACAAAGGAGTCCACAGCCGGGCTTGATACCATGTAGCCAATCCCACCCCATGGCGGGGAGGTGCCGGTGGGGAATCTGTGAGGCGAAGCTTATCAGAGAAGAGGGCAGACAGCAGGAAGGGGCTAGCTGGCTTCTGGGGGGCGCTGCAGCCTTACCTTGCCCAGGACCAGTCAAAGCCTTTCTCCTGAGGGTGGAGGGGTGGTTCCTTTCCAGGCTGCTCACCTGCAGCCTGGGTGGCCAGGAACATCAAGGGAACAGGGAAGAGATCCGTTGAGTGGGACCCCAGGGCAGAATCTGACTGGGAGACTTTGGTAAAGAGGAGACAGACAGCCACTAAAGGGGTTAATCCCAGCGTCTGGTGAGGTACCTGCCATTAAAGTGTTAGATACATAGAAAGGGCTAAACTGGGGTGAGGAATTGGGGTGGATAAACTCTGAGGTCCTTTTCAACAGTGTAAGCTGTGTGTGGACATAATACTGTGACATATTCACTGAGGTGTCATTCTCTTGCACTTCCTGCGACCTCAACCACCCCTGCCTCCATGACATCCCATTTCAGAAGCTGGAATCGCAATTCTCATCATCGCTGAGTGATGGTGACACCACAGAATGAGGATGTTCACCCTCAGAGGAGAAGAGAAAGAACACTGGGCACAAATAACTGCTTTGGAAGAACCTGTGAACCTCCCAGCCTGTGGACAACAGACTCTGAAGAGGGAAGGAAGAGAACTAGATATTGATGTGGGTCCTGGAGAGGAAATCTCAGGAGAGGTAGATGCTCTAGATAGACTGGGGGATGCTGAGTCTGGGGACAGAAGTGTGGCCAGGGGAGGAAGCAACATCCCCCAGTCTCAGGCCCTGGGCCTCACGGTGGACTTGAGCTGAAATGGCTGGTGGGAGGCCTGGGCAGATGAGCCTGGGCCAGCCTCTCAACGCTCCTCAGTTCCCCCCAGCTGCGAGGAGGGGAGTAGGAAGGGGCCAGCTGTATGTGCCCTGGGCCCTGGCCAGCATCCCAGGCCTGAGGAGTCTCCCTGGTGGGACCTGTGGGGATGGAGACTCAAGGCTGAATGGGCCCGAGGGCAGCCCGGCTCACACTAGCTCTGGCACCACGAGAGTCCCCTGGAACAGAGCCACAGCCCCAGAGGAAGTGCAGGGAAAGACACTGAATTACCTGAGATTGTTTAACACACCCGCCAGGATGAGGGACAAAACACATAAAATTAAGCTCGGTTACAGAGAAGTGAAGAATGTCATGGGTCTCCCACAGCTCACTGGGTGGGGTGAGACTCTTACCCATCTCGGTGCCTTCCACTTGTCAGGAGGGCAGATGAGAGGGTTTATGGATCGAGGAAATCTTCTGCCATGACCCACTACCCCAGGCCCCTCCACTTGCACACAGGCTGGGAGAAATTCTCTGTGTGAGTCCAGAAGTTTGTACTACCAGTTAAACCCCAAATGAGGATTAAAAAGTAAAAGGAAACCAGGGGTCACTGAACCATAGGACACTAAGTGCTAAATTAGAGATAAACTGGGGTTTAATTAACGTGGGGAGGGGGGGGAAGGGATGCTATAAGACTGGCTTGAGCCCAGCACCCCGGGCAGCGAGAGGGACAGAGAGCCTGCCTCTCTTCCTGCCGCCCTCCGTCATCTCTGCTGCCTCTTCCTCGAAGTCCACGCTCTCCTGTGACATGGAACTTTCCTTTGTTATCCCAGAGCTGTCTGCTTAGCCCTGACTCTTCTGTTCAGTAGGATTCCATTTGCTCTCTTCCTTCCCTTCCCCAACGCATATGGCACAAGATCTGCTCGGTGTTGCCAACTAGGAGAATAACAAAAGTATTGCTGCGTCTGCTGAGATTTCTCAAAAAATTTCAGAGACTTTTCTTATGAGAGCTTCCAGACTAGTTCAGGTTTTCATTGCCTTTCCACACTGGATGATTAAAAAAAAATAAGTTGTTCCCCCACTGCAACATCTTTTAGTCTGTCTGATTCCGTTCATTCACCAAGTGCCTCCTTGCACCCCGTGTGTATCTCTCAAAGAATCTTTAACACACGGTGTTCCAACTGCTGAGTCTCTGCTCTCCTGCTCCCCACCCCTGGGTGAGGGCAGAGGCTGCACCTGGCAACACCTCCCCCTGCACCTAGCCTGGTGCCAGGGACGTGGCACATACTTGGAATTCTCTAATTCAACCAGATCTTATTGAATACTGAAGTTGAACTTGTGATGCAGGGTCTCTGGCACTACATACACAATGTTTTCCTGGAAATTAGGGGGAATCAAAACATGTATCTTCATGGACATATGCTTTAACTTCTGAAATGCTTTCTTTTTATGTTTTGCTCATCTTTAGGGGGCAATGGCTATGAAGCAATTTAGAATTCTAGCTTTCTTCATTCAACCTCTCTGTCAAGTAAATGCTCTACAAACAAAAATCTGAAGGTATTAAGAACACTACCGTCCCAAGAATAATTTTTCCTCATGAAGAAAATCACCTCCTTTAACTAATTTGTTTGATCAATATGCTTATCTAATCTATTTAAAACAAAAAACAAACAAAAAAATCCACTTGCACTCGTGTGCTCAGCACTGAGGCAAACTTTTAATTATCCTGACATGATTACTGTCCACAAAGTGTTTCAAAAATAAAATGATGGAAGACACAGATAACAATATAAAAATATAACAGCAAGATAATCACACAAATGTTGATACATGTAAAACAGAATACTTAGCTCTGCATTTTGAAAATAGTGTGAAAGAAAGATGAACAAAATTCCAAATGCTCCCTGTCTTAAGCTAAGAAGAAAACTCAGAAATTGTTTTAGCCAACAGCAATAGGGCTAGGCATGTGTAAGAAATAACAGGGAAACAAAGAAATTATAAAGAGGAGAGAAGAACTCAGTAGGAAATGAAAATTAAAGAAGAGAAACAAAGCAAGAAGTTGTAGATTGAGGTAGTGGGGCGAAGGTCACCAACAACTACCTCAATTGCTACTGATTATCTTTTCTCCATTAGAAGGTACTCCTGAAACAAAGAGGTGCTTAAACAGGGAACTTTGACCTCCTGTGGAATTTTAATGGGAATATTAGTGGGCTGGTGGTCCAATATGGCGCTGGGCTAGAGATAGGAAGGGTGGTTTCTGCTGCAGTCCCACTATTGGCTGGAACATGACAGGAAGGTACTGCCTCGAAATTCCTCTACTTTTGCTTTTCTTCCATTTGCCCCTAAATAATCTTGTAGGGACAAAGAAGACAGTGCCTCTAGAACTGGTTACCGTTTCTGTTAGTCAATGTGGTAAAATGAAGTGTTTAACAGTTCAGGAACTGCAAAACAAAGCACAAGTTACTTAACCTCCCTGTGCCTCAGTTTTCTCATCTGACATGAGTCAGAGTCCTGACTTGGTCCAGAAGAGAGTTTTGGAGGGTCCAGGAGAATGGAAGGACTCTCCGTAAATACTAATTTTTAAGCTGAGGTTTTGAAAATGAAGAGACTCATCAAGAATGAGTACCATGACTCTCTCCCTTCACACAGAGGAGAGCCCATCCTAGGTGCATGCCTTGAAGGGAATCACATAGATTCCCATGGATTCAACAGCAATATTGAATTTACGCTGATGACTCCCAAAGTTATTTCTTCAGATCAGAGCACTCCTCTGCGTTCAGACACAAGTACAACTGTCTGTCTTACAGCTCCACGTGTCATGCACACCTCAAACCTTACATGTCCAAAATGGAACTCAATTTTTTTCCCTAAACCTGCTCCTCAGCTGAGTTAATAACACCACCATCCTCCCAATGACTCAAACCAGAAAGCAGGGAGAAGTCCTGTTTCTCAATCTCTCATGTCCAATTCACCAGCAAGAAATGTCAGTTCCATCTCCAGCATATATCTCAACTCTAACCTCTTCCCTGAATCTCTGCTGCAACCACCCTAATCTGATCCCTAGTATCACTTGTCTGGACTGCTACATAGCTCTTTGTCTGGTTTGCTTCTTCTCCTGCATCCCTCCAAGCCATTCTCCCAAGCATATGGCCTTTGCATATGCTGTTCCCACTCTCAGGATGCTCTTCCACCCACTCTTGACTGTCTCTTCATTTTTAGACTTCAGTCTAAATATCACAGCTTCAAAGAGCCCACCCTGATCACTCTATATAAAATAAGTCTTCCATCATGCTTTATATCTCAACTACTAGTTTGTTTTCTTTTATAGCTCTGACTACCCCCTGTATTCCTTTATTAATGTGTTTTTGTTTCTTGTGACTTGAGGACGGGAGCCCTGTGTGTCCTGTTCTTTTTGTCTCCCCATTGTCTAGAACACTGTCTGGCCCTTGGCAGAGAGATGGCCCATATATATTTTCTGAATAAAAATGAATGAAGACTGGATCAGAATCCTCCTAATTGATCCCTCCCTCTGTTCCTGGTTTCATTGACTCTGCCCTGTCAGATTTACATTGCACATATTTGGAGAAATTCCAGTGGAAATCTCACAGAAGCACCAAGTTAGTTTAAAATATACAAAGATGTGAATCTTGAAAAAATTTAAAGGTCACAACTTTAAAGAGCTAAAAAATAACGTTTGGAAGAAAAATAACACTCAGAAATGATGCACAAGCTTTCTCAATTAGTTGTTATGTGAGTCTATGAAAGAATTTGAAGGCTGGAAGTTTCCAGATTCTTTAAGTGCTGTTTTGACTAATCTCCTCACAGAGGCAATGAAATACTATAATGGGTGCGTTTCTGTACATAATATGCTAACTGGTGGATGAGTTTCTTATGATGTGAAATCATAAAAGCCCAAGTCTATTGACTCTCTAACTCCTTCCAGTGAATCAGGTTCTCATTGATGACAAATCCATGAAAGACAGAGGTATCTTCTTAGGGTCACAAGGAGTCTGCAGAGGGCTCAGGCCCAGAAACATGACCTTTTCTCCAACAGCAAGTGCCAGTGCCCCAACTCACCTGTCAGGCCTGATTCCTAGGGGCTGAAAACTGCATTTTCAGCTGAGTTAGGTGTGACCAGTGATCTCATTTCTCCTGGGATTATTTCAGCCCCAGGTGCCCTGTTTTTCTTGACTCTAGAGTTTCCTTTGTCACATTCCAAATTTTGGATCACACTTTTCACCTGGTACTTGAGGGTAAACTTTTACTTTTTCTTTGTTTTTTTGACTTATTAAATTTTGTGTTATTTTTTAACCTTATGGATAAAATATTAATAAATACATGTTTCCTATTTCAGGATTATTTTTCATCTTTATATATTTATGCTGCAGACACATTTAAATTCTTCTTCTCTCCCTTACTCTCTCTTTTTAACATATCTCAGTGAGAGAGTTGTGTTTATTCTAGCACTCTGATCGCTCTATTCACAGGTTTTAAGACAGTGGCATGCTGACAAGAACAGAATCACGTGGGCAAGATGCCTGAAAAACATCTGAAAATTCATCTGCTGAATTAATGTAAGGGCTATAACTGAAAAACAAAACAAAACATGTTTTCCTAACATTAATCAACTTCATTTTTCCTAGAGTCCTTCATATTTGACTACTTAATTTTTGATGATTATCATAGCTAGCATTGGACAATCACTTATGAATAAGATAATTTACATATGTTACTTCATTTAATCCTCACACAAACCCTGAGGCTTACTACACTTGCTTTTTAGAAAAGAAAACTGACACACAATAAGATTTCTCCTGATCATATAGCATCTTAGAGACAAAGTCATATTTTGAGCTGAAATCATGGTCAACTCCAAATTCTGAGCCTTTTTGCACCAGGCACCACACTCCTTAGTGAAGTGTGGCTGGCTCCTTATTTGCCTGGAGACATGATGTTCCTGCTAACTTATTTTTTAATGGACTTTAATGTGTCATGGACCGCATGTACATCAGTACTTCATACAGGATGCGTTACATGATTTCCTCTGAGCTTCTCTCCTACCAGTTAAAAAATAATGAAATGTAGAGCTTAAACTGTAGTTGATTTGCTTTATTTCCCTTCAAGTGTCTGCGATAAGAGTTTTTTGCTAATAACTACTCCAGATCATATAATTAACTATATGAACTTGGAAATTTTATCTATCAGACCATGACAGACACAAATACCTTGCTGTTATTTCAGGTAGTGTAAATGCTTAATGTTCATTTAATTCGAGCTTGCTCTTGTTCGTTCAGAACAATGAGACGTCTCCAAAAATTAGGCTTAGGAAAATTGAATTTGTTTTAATTCAGTTAGCTCTATGGTGAGACGCTGTTCAGTAGCACAGCATGAGACACCCTCATCGATTTATTTCCCTTTCTCTTTTCTTCTTCTTTTCCCTTTTTTCTCTACTCCTTTCACATAGAGGCTGGATTTGGTCATTATTCTTCTCTCTGTTTGTAGTTCAAATTAGGGTTGGTTGAGACTATTCTAACACAGAACTTCCAAATCAGTTGAAAAATAATTCCTGCCTTGAGTTCTCCCCAAGTGTCCCAACCACCACAGTCCCAGCTACTACCTTGTCCCCTCCATCTGTCCCCACTATCCAGGAACTTAATGGCTAAAACCTGCTCCAGCACCAGGGCCAACTTATCAACTCTGCTTCTAATAGAGCTTGTTCCAGCAAAATGTAATAATACAAACAATTTTGTACATTTCCATTACCTTGAGACCAGGAATCTCAAATGGAACATTCCCAAACTAAAACATTTTTATTTTGTAGGCTATTAGGTGTTAACAATGGAGATACAAATCCATAAATCTGTTCTAAATTCAAGTTTCATAATCTCAAATTCCAAATTCACAGAGTGAACTTGAGTTTTTCCTCGTGTTAAGATTACACTTGAACAAATAGACTATTTATTTTCAATTATACAATAAAGTTAGAGAATTAAGGACCAAAAATTTAACCAAATTAAAATGCAACTTTAAAACTGGTACATTTATTTCTAAAACATCAATCCATTTCTTTAGCCCCCAAACAAACATTATTAATGTAGTAATTTGTTTTTCCCCTTTGTCACTAGGAAAAGGAGAATTACAAAGCCTCCTGAATCTGATCTACTGCTTGCTGAACACAGCATGCAATTAAAGTACAAGTGGATAAAACAAATTATGCTGTTTACTTATAAACTTTTAAACATTATTCTTTAACGACCAATGGCACACTCCCACCCTCCACTAATTAACACTATATGTTTATGTCTCCTTTTTGAGCAGCTATTAGGCATGTTGTTTTGGGTTCAGATGTGGTTGTCCTATTGACTCAGTGGCATAATGAGCTACCCCTTCTGGTGGAGGGTGAGGCCCTCTGAAAAAACAGAGGGTTTTACTATCAATTATTAAAGAAAGAGGCCAGGTCTCAGAACTTGGATGATTAACCTTGACGGGAAGGAGCAGGGATATCCCTCTGTTCAGGATTGCCCCCTCGGGGTCTAGAATGACAGGAGAGCGGAAGGCCAGACTGGACATAGGTCATGATGGGCTCTTGGAGCCTCAGATCATAAACTTACAAACAGATCCTACTTACTTGTATGCTACTCTCTCAGTTTACTTCTTTATTTTTTACCTCTTACGTAGTATTTCTAGAAGTGCAGTCCATAGATCAGATCAGAATCATCCAGAATCATCCCAGATGCACTAGAGCAGAATCTTTGGGATCAGGATCTTGTGATCTGATATTAAAGATCTGATCTATATCATGTAGGGGATCCCTGGTCAGAAGCCAGTCTGGTTTAAGACCTATACTCAGAGTGGAACAGTAGCATTAGCAACATGTGGGAGCTTGTTAGGAATGCAGAACCCGGGGCCCCTCCTCAGACCTACTGAATCACAAACTGCAACTTAACAAGAATCGTTAGGTGAGTCCTGTGCATGCTAAAGTTTAAAAAACATTGTCCTGGGCTTCCCTAGTGGTGCAATGGTTAAGAATCTGCATGCCAATGCAGGGGACACGGGTTCGAGCCCTGGTCCGGGAAGATCCCACATGCCGCGGAGCAACTAAGCCCGTGCCATACAACTACTGAGCCTGCACTCCAGAGCCCACGAGCCACAACTACTGAGCCTGAGTGCCACAATTACTGAAGTCCGCGCTCCTAGAGCCCGTGCTCTGCAACAAGAGAAGCCACCACAATGAGAAGCCCGTGCACCACAACAAAGAGTAGCTCCCACTCGCCACAACTAGAGAAAGCCCGTGCACAGCAGCGAAGACCCAACACAGCCAAAAGTAAATTAATTTATTTAAAGAAAAAGTTTTTTAAAAAGTTTTAAAAAATACAAGAAACATTGGCCTAAGGCACAGAGAAAAATGTTTCAAAGCTGTGGCAGTTAGAGAGCTTGTATCTGGAGCCCATTTTATGCAGGAAGATCTAAGTTCACAGCCTGGAAGGTAGAGATTGAAGAAGGGGGTGGGGGGAGGCAAGCTGACACAATTCTTTATAATAATGAAGGGGTCTGTGCAGATTGTTTGCTGTAAGAGTTTTTTTCCTTAACATGTATGTAAACTGCACCGACTCTACTAATTAATCATTTGTCTGGGAGAAGTCCCTGTGTGTCTGATTCCATCGCTCCCATCTCTGTGACCAAGAGGAATTCTCGTTGTGCACCTCAGGGTGGTTAGAACATCTTGAGGAGAACTGAGCCTGGAAGCTGAGACCCCTGGACTTTGTTCCTGAAGTCCCCCGTGCAATGTCAGCCAATCCCAGTGTTGCTCGGCCCTGGTTGTTCATCAGGAACACCTGAGAGCTCTCATAAACTCCAACACCCACACCCCACTTCAGGCCACTTAAATGGGAATTCCTGGGGATGAGGCTCTGGGCAGAGATATTTTTAAAAAGCTACTGTGTGTGCAGGTCAGGCTAACTCCTTCCAGAATTGAAAAGTGAACAGTGTGTCACAAGAAACCATGGGGGTGAAGGAGGTGGCATTTAGACATGCTCCTCGGTCAACTCCAGGGGATGGAGGTCCACAGCATAGAAATACTGCAGAACTAGGGAACTGGGGGACAGTTAGACGGGGGCCTGTCCATAGGGAGACCCTATGTGAAGAGCTGAACTTATTGTGGTGCTTTCCTTTGGATCAAGAGGACAGGCAATGCAGCTTACAGTCAACTTTTCCAATTGAATATTTTAATTCCTTTGAGGTCTCCCCAAACCGGAAGTGTAGTCTCCCTTTAGCATTACCTGTAGTATTGGTGCTGTAGAGGGAAAAAGAAATGTAGACGTAAAAGGAAGTTTAGCTTCCTCCACAGTCACACCTTATTTGAAATTCATGTGTTTTTTGGGAATAGGGTATTATTGAGGGGACTTTGCCAGGTGTTTGGGTGGTGCCCCTGGAGGATCTGAGGGTGACCCAAGCTCAACTGGAAGCATGGGGCTGTGTATGGGGCAGGGAGCAGCTGCCAGGGGGTGGCTCTGATATGTATAATCCTTTCCTGACATACACTAGGTAGTGTTTTTCAAGTTGACAGCTGTGACCCATTAGTTTGTCATAAAATCTCTTTTAAAGGTCACGTCCAGTATTTTTAAGCAGGATAAAATGGCATGGAGTGGAATAGAATAGAAAATATCGGAGTTCAGAGTCCTTCTAAGGATAATTACTGTTTTGTGAAACTTCGGTTTATGGTATGCATGTATATGTATGTGTATATTTGTTTACAGTGGAAAGTGTATTTCCTTCTATGGTTATGGTCAAAGAATTTGAGAGCCACTGGATTACATTTCTTTGCAACAGAATAAAAAATAAATTTTATTGGACACAGCACTGTATGTCACCATGAGACAGGCCACCAGGAAGATAAGCCATGATCTCAGCTGGACAAAGCTTAGGGACTGATAGGGCTATGAGAGCAACAGGCGTTAAGAGGAGTAGAAGGTATAACAGCATGTGTACTGACGTTCAATAGCAGGAGTCGGGCTTTAATTGCAGCACAAATTCAGAGAAAGACAATGTGGTTAAGATGCTGACAGCTGAGTTCACCATCTCACCTTGGCTTTTTCTTGGTACTCACCCCAAACTTGGTATGAGTCTGATGGGTTTAAGGGCCTAAAAAGAACTCCCCCTAGGTCTAGATCTGTGTTTTATTTTATAAGTTTCCTTCATTGAGAGTCAACAACTTTCTACCAGATTTCAACCCTATGACTTATCCAGAAATATAGGTTAGTAATACCCTAAGAGAAACTAACATGTATATGTTAAATATATATCTATACATAGAGTGGCTTTACATTACAAAAGAAGTTTTTATATTCCTTGTACAGTCCAGTTTATAAGTGCATTTCAAATGATTAAGTTTACCATGAAAATATGCTTACATGTAAAAATATGTTACAATTTCCCAACCAGCATATTATACAAAGGGAAGAGGGTCTCTTTTCATTGATAATCATTTGGTAAGACCAAGATCTCTCTACTACTCACCTTAATTTGGGGCAGTGGGTAGCAAAGCGGAGAGGGGGGTTGTTAGGAGAGTCTAAAACTCTCAGTAAAAAATAACAACAATAAGAAAAGTGAAATATTCTGCTATTACATGTCAGGAAGAAGCCACTACTATCTTGGCAGCAAAGATGGCCAATGAGGAAACGGCAATAACGATCCGGGAAGGCATCCAAATTATAAAACCTATTTCCTCTCCTCACACTCACTGACTTGGCCTATCCGTTGAGATCATCACAGGCCCATTGAAGATGCAGGTGGTGATTCTGCCTACAAGGTTCCTATGTTGGTTATTTATTTCCGATAGCCTTGTCTGAGGGGGCGAGGAGGGCATTCTGGCTGGAAGCCTGAGGGAGGAACCTGGAACTCTCAGGAAAGGAGCTTCCCACAGGGGATGGTGGACTGTGGTGGTTTTTAAAGCCCCCCCCCCCCCCCGTTACTCTGAAAGAGGTGTCATGGCGGGTGGTTGTCAAGAGTTTTTCCTCCCTTTCAGAAGGAATCCTGAGTCACTGCTAACACCTCTAGGGATTATAATTTTTTAGCTTATCCAGAGTTAGCTTCCATTGGATTTTTCCTTTTAGTTAAGCTGAATGCTAGTCAAGATGGACTTTTCCACTGGGCCCTAGTGAAGGATATTTCAGAGTCACGCTGATATCCAGGCAACAAGATATGTAGGATTCTTCTGTGGGTCTCTCAGAAATGCTTCTGTTCTAATATTAAGAAATAATGCCTCCCCCAGTTACCTTTAATACAAACCATGATAATACACAGTACTTTAACTTCAGAAATTGTTTTTTACATTCACAGTCATATTTGATGTTTATGATAAGCTTGAGAGAAGTTGAGCAGATGTTATTATCCACCGTCACAGGTGAGAGAATGGAGACACAGAAGCTTGAGAGGAGTTTCCCTCATGTGACTAGGCAGCAGAAAGATGTGGAATGAACCAGCATCCCTCTCTCTAGGACCCACACAGGAGGAGGACAAGAGGCCACGAAACCAGAGTGAGGCTCATTATCCTGATGCCTGTGAGCTCTCTACCCTCCACTGGGTCCTGTAGTTTCCAGGGGCACAAAGGCAACAGAAGGCACCCACCCTGGGGCAGGTTTGCGACTGCTACTGGGACACTCCATAGCACATGCCTGCTGCCTGCCTGGGAAGAAGGTCAGTAGATGGACACAGGTGTTACTGTGATTGAAACGGGCTGGTCTTTTGGCTGAACTGAAGTTGTCAGAGTTGTGGGGAGAGGCCATGATAACTCAGGCACTGGAGCCACAAATCTGAAGTTCCAATCATGGCTCTGCCACTTATTACCTGTGAGGCTTTGGGCAGCTCACTTCACCTCTCTGAGCACCAACTCCTATTCTGTAAAATTAGTTAAAAGTCACCATCCAGGGTTTTTGTAAAGATCAGAAGGTTACACATGGTAGTCACTTAAATAATTGGAGGAGGGTGCTATTACTATTTTCTTGGGCCCCAACTGGGGCATACAACATTTGGAATAAACCCTGTTGCTTTAAACTTTATTATAAGAAGTAAATAAGATAGTCTTTATGTTCCAGGATATCAGAAAAGGGTGACTATGGACCATTATTAAATATTTGCTAGAACAGACATACCACACTTCTACCTGGAATATAATATCGAGGTCCACATTCCTACTTTCTTGGACAAAATGTCACAATCATTTAGTGTAGACCAACCCCCCTGGGTCATTCATATCCCTGTCCCTCAAGCCTAGGCCAGGTTCCTGACTGCTTCTTCCAATCTGAGCTGCCTCCCCACCCCTCATTATGCCCCCCTCCTGGGAATAATGTTCCCCTTCTGGGAATTTCTCTATATTTTGATTTTATCTTCTCGAAGGTGTGTGTTAGAAGTGTTGGTGGGTTTTGGTGGTGGTAATGGTATCATGGTCAGGGGTCCTAGTTTTGCCTGATCCTGCCCTGTGGCATACTGCCCACCCATCCCACAGCCCCATGAGGCACCAAGGGAGATACAAGCACAGGACAAGGACACACTTAGGATGAGCAATGAGCAAACCGCTCACTCTGCTGCCAGCTGGGGATCCGCTGGCAATCCTGGAGCCGAATCATGGGAAAAGGATAGAGATCTAAAGGGTCTGTTTTTTCCTCCTTAAGTTTAAATCTGAAATTTGCCGTACTCTGAAAGCCTTAATGAAGTGAAAGGAAGTGGAAATGCCAACATAAGTATAAGATGACTGCCTTCTCAAGTGAAAGTGGGCCATCGCTTTCCAACCTAAAAGGGAGAGGAGAGTTCTGTGCTCATATGCAAAATCTTTGAACAGACAGAACCCTGCCCACTACCAGCCTGGCAGACTTGACCTAATCCATGTGTCCTGGAACTTGATCAATCAGATTTGTGACCACCCCTCTGAGGGGCAGGCAGTGAGGGGAGGGGCATGGAGATGGGTCTCCTGTCACCTCTGGAGGCTGGCAGCACATGTCACACAGTGCTGGTGTCTCATTGCTAGTGTATACATCCGCTTCCCAGCCAGATTATGAGCTTCCTAAGGATGGGGTATGCTGTTAGTTCATACTGCACTGGGTTTGGAAGAGAGAAATAGGCAATACTTTGAATGGGGAACCGGATAAAGGAAGAAAATTGGTATTTATCAAACACATGCTGTGTAGCTATGCCAGGCTCTGAACTCTCACTGTATTTAATTCTCACAACAATCGTTTGAGATAGGCGTTGCTGCTCCCCTTCCACATGTAAGGCTGGGTAGCTTACCTAAGGTTACTAGTGACCAATACCAAGTGGAGAAGGTAGGGCTTGAGCCCAGATTTGTCTAACTCCAAGTCTGCTCTCTTTACCCTCACCATGCTGTCCTAGAAGCTCCCAGAATGGAAGGAAACATACCAATGACCATGCATGCACCCCCTGTACATGTCATGGGACATGGTACAATGCCCATAGGGCGTCGCACATCACTGGATGTGCTACAGCTCCACGAAGGGGGCTTTGTTAGTGGAGAAGGCAGTTTCTATTGGTGTCACTAGGCTCCTAGGGGAGGATGGAGGAGAGGAAGAAGGAAAGGAAACAGAAGGAAGGGTGAAGGAATAAGAAAAATAAGGACAGAGGATAAAAGACAAGTACAGGAAAAAAGAAGAAAGTGGGGAAGAAAGAAAGTGAAAGCAAGTCAAATGTATTACTCAGCTCTCTGACTCCGATAAAAAATGCTCTCACCTCTCCCAGTAAATAGCTCTGAAGCCACCCACCACCTACTCTTCAAAACAGCAAATTCCTCTCCCCGCAACCTCCCAACATCAGTGTCCCCAGATGATGATTTATTTCCACCTTATCTCACTGATATATAACAAAACTTTATTTCTAGAGGAAGAGTTTTGATGTCTTCAGGCAGAAGGAAATAATTTGAATAATTTCTGTGCATCTAAACGCTATGTGAATTATGTTAAAATTAGTGAGATTGGTAGCAAAGGCAAAAAAATGAGACAATAATGATGACAGGAATAGTAGTACTTTAACACACTGACTTTTTTTTTAACTTACTTAATACAACACAAATTTATTTTCTTACATCTGGAAGCCAGGAGTCTGGAAACAGTCTCACTGGGCTAAAGTCAAGGTGTCAGCAGGGCTGGTTCCTCCTGGAGGCTGTAGAGGAGCCTGTGTAGGGGAATCTGTAGGGGAGAATGTGTTTCCTTGACTTTTCTAGCTGCTGCAGACCACCTGCATCCCTGGCCTTGTGGCCCCTTCCTCACCTCACCCCAGCCCTCTTGCCTCCCTAGTCACATCCCTTGCTCCCTCTCCTCCCTCTTATAGAGTGATTACATTTTTTTTATTGGGGTATAGTTGTTTTACAATGTTGTGTTAGTTTCTACCATACAGCGAAGTGCAGTAGAGATCCTAGTGCTATACAACAGGGTCTCATTAGTAAGACACTGATTTTTACTTGCCTACCAATTCTGTTACATGGCAATAGCACTCTCACTGGCACTTATGCCCTATACTTACACAATCAATGGCTATAAACATATACTCTGATCTAATCTGCATTTATGATAAAAACTTTTAGTTTTGAAATTGTGGTCCTTGGATATGTCATGTGAAACTTGCTTATAGACCTGAGTATGACTGAGTTGTGATGTATCAACTCACTGAACTCCACAACTGTTTCTGCAAACGGGACTGCCCAATGGGCATCCTCCTTTCCTGACCATTCCTTGTATTTCTTTCTCATGGTGAAGACTTGTTCAAAAGAGAGAAAAATCTCCAAGAGAAGAGGACTGACTACAAGCTCTCTTATAATCTCCGTAAGTCATGTGCTGGATTAATCTCTGGAAATTTGCCAGGGTCACATATGTACAAATAAGTTATTCTAATTTTTCCTCACTATAAACATCAGCAACCACATTTCCTTAACCTGTGCCATCCTGGATATGTCAACTCCATGGATCATCAGAATTAAGCTCCAAATTCTCTTCAAGTTGCTGTCCAGAGTTTTAGTCTGTAGATGAGCTTTGTTGCTGCCCCCCATCAGTCGTGAAACTAATTCAATAATAAGCAAGATTTTAGCACTATGGTTAGCAGTATTTTTACTCTTAAATATGTTCTCAATTACAAAAATTAGACATATAATTATAGTTCCTTGGGTTGTAATCAATGTTTCTGATATCTTACTCCCAAGTAGATAACCACAAATTAATCTCATAAAAACGTTAAGATACACACAATGTTGGCCAAAGGGATGTCAAGCTATTATTTTCATTATCTGTGTGATGCAAAAAACAAACAAAAATAAAAACTCCAAAGCAGCTTTATAGCATCTCTTTTTAAAAAGGTCTTTGTGCTCTTTTCATATCTAAGCAAAATTCTGATTCATTAGCTACTGTTTTATAATAGGTTCACGTTATAAAATACAAAACAACAGATAAAATGCTGACAGAGGAAAAGAAAATGGAAGCTCTTCCTTGAGGTATCTTGGTGTCAGTTGAAAACGACATGTTCCAAAAGCCTGGAAATCCTAACTCGATTATTCCTGGAGACCCAGAAAATGTCTGGATATTGACAGGTTAATGTTTTATTTTTAACAAATAATTTTGAGAATGTACTATGTATTAGGCAGTGTGCTGGTGGTAAATAGAGCTGTAGCCCTCAAGTGCAAGGAGCTCACAGTCCAGGGAAAAAACGGACATAGATATGAATAACTGAATCCCATGCAAGGATAAAAGAGGTGTCATGTGGTAAGTGTTGTAATCCATGTGTGTATGAAGTAAAGTAGGAACTCAAAGCCACCCTTCTCAGGTCAAGGTGGAGGCAAAGGCAAAGTAATGAAGTGGTAAGGAAGAGAGGGGTGTGAACTCGCAGAGAGAAGGAAGAGGAAGCGGGAACAGGGTCTAGAGGTATAAGGGAGAGTTTTCTGGCAAAAGAAGAATACAGGAAAGAGCATTCTGGGATGAAAAAATAGCAAGGGACAAGCCAGGGGGGTGTGGGAAAGAACAGAGCGTTAGGGAATCTAGAAGCATCTGGAGAGAAGCACCTGACAACAGGAATGAGCACATGGAGAGCTGTATCTGTTGAGAGCCACTGGGGTTTTAACCTTTAAGCAGGGAAGTAACAAGAACGGATTGGTTTTTAGAAGCAGAATCTAGCAATTTAGCAGCAGGTTCTAGCACACATTTGGAGGAGGGGGCAAGGCTGGAGTCAAGGAAATGATCGAGAGGGAAGTGTCTGATCTTAGCACTGAGATAGTCTGGAAGTTTGGAAGTTGAGGGAATCCAGGTGGAATTCCAGGTTCAGGCTTAGATATTCACCACAAGGTGCACATGGTCCACGGTGAGTTCTGATGGGTGTAGTGCGGAGGGTCTCAGGTCCCAGAAAAGGGTGGGTGCAGGGGTTGAGATGTGTTCCCAAAATGGGAAGCTAGGGATCATGATTTCTGACTAGGCTTGACTTCTACTTATATGAGAAAAAAAGCCAAAGTTAAATTAAAAAAAAAAATCCAAAGGGAAATTAAAGCTCAAACTGCATTTATTGGGCAGCATTCAGAGGCTTGCCACAGTGCCAGCCAGCAACATGTACCTTTCCTTTCTTAACCCTCACAGTAGCTACCATGTATAGGAACTGGTTGTTGTTAGTTTCACAGGTGCAGAAACTGAGGCAAATAAAATAAGTTGTCCGAAACTTCACTATTCACAAGGGGAAAGCAGAGCTTCGCTCCCAGGTCTGTGTGCCTCTGAACCCATGCTGCAAGCAAGAGGCAAAGGAAGAAGACTTCTCCACAGGCCTTGGTGTTCAGGAGCCCACAGCATCATTCTATCGACACGTCATTTGTTTGTCAAAAGGAGCCAGGGAGATGGAGCCTCTGGTCAGCGAAGGCTACTTATTGATGGTGTAGCTGGTCCACTAGGCTCTGCGTCTCTATTTCCCTGACCCTGTGCTGCCACAACTGGAAACGTTCATTTCTTCTAAAATAAAGAGAGGCACATACTCACTACCCCAAAATTAATTTCTGAGGAATCAAGAACTTAAATGTAAAAAGATGAAACCTAAAAAGTTGAGAAGAAAATTTGGGACTTAAAAAAAATTATCTAGAGGGACTTCCCGGGCGATCCAGTGGTTAAGACTCTGCGCCTCCAAATGCAGGGGGCGTGGGTTCGATCACTCCTCAGGGAACTAAGATCCCACATGCCTCTCAGCGAGGCCAAAGAAAAAAAAAAGATCTAGAACAACTTTCAAAGCATGACACAAACTCTAAAGCCTGATATATTTAACTACATAAAAACTAAACATTTCTGGAAAAATCAATCTTCTATACAAAAAGATAATTTTCTTAATAAATCATAAAGGGCTTCCCTGGTGGCGCTCGTGGTTGAGAACCTGCCTGCCAATGCAGGGAACACGGGTTCGAGCCCTGGTCTGGGAAGATCCCACATGTCACGGAGCAACTGGGCCCGTGAGCCACAACTACTGAGCCTGCGTGTCTGGAGCCTGTGCTCCGCAACAAGAGAGGCTGAGACAGTGAAAGGCCCGCGCACTGCGCACCGCGATGAAGAGTGGACCCCGCTCGACGCAACTAGAGAAAGCCCTCGCACAGAAACGACGACCCAACACTGCCAAAAATAAATAAATAAAAATAAATAAATAAATAAATAAATCATAAAGAGCTCGAACACATCAATATGAAAAGACCAACAACCCAATTGAAAAATGAACACTTTCACAGAAAGTTGAGAGAAAACAGAAACAGAAGTGAATTTTAAATATGTGAAAAGACAAAAATTAAAACTTCATTGTGATACTACTTTTTACCTATCAGATTAACAAAGATCAAAAATTTTGTTATTATTATTCATTACTACGGTATGGGAAACAGATATTCTCGAGTATCATCAGTAGGAGTATATTATGAAGCTACCTTATTACATAGTGATTTGGCAATATGCATGGAAAATTTAAATAGACTTTCCATTTGACCATGCAATTTTACTTCTAGAAATTTCTCCTATGATTATACTTACACTTATACATAAAAATGCATGTATCATGCTGATCAGTGCAGTGATTGTGTTTGCATGCAGAAAAGAACTAGGAACAATTTAAATAGGAACCCTCCGAAGTCAGTTATAATACAGCTACCCAAAGAATATTCTACTAAAATGAATGCGGAAGATACATATGGAAGTCACCTGATTTCCAAGATATATTTTTAAAGGAAAGAAGAAGAACAATGTATGTAATATATCACCATATTTTAAGGAAAAAGTATACATGTATGCGTGTACATGTGTCTGTCTATTCATAAACTATTAAAATGCATGGAAAATGGGTAACAGTCGAAGGTGGAAGAACTAAGGACAGATAAGGGAGGGAGATTTACTTGTCACTGTGTACCTTTTTTATTGTTTGAAATTTTTTTACTGTGTGCATTCATTTCCCCTTCCAAAATAAAAGGAGAAAGGCAATAAAGAAGGGCAAAGGGAGTGAGCAATGATGCACAAGAAGGATAGGAGTGCAGGAATACTACCAACCACATTTTAGCCCTGTTCCCATTCATCTCTGGCCAGCTTCAAGGCTCCTTGAGGCTTCACACTGTAAGGCTAACCCCACAAAGGTTGGCTAAGGGACCAAGGAAAAGATAAGAACTATTTTACAGTTAGACTTCCTACCAAACTCAGTTATGAAAACTTAGAAATCAACAATTAATCATAAAATCCAGGGTGAAACTGGTCTCCCCAGAGGAAGTCACAAATTGTAGGCAGTACTGTGTTGTCATTTTCCTTAACCTAAGGATAAATCAGTTTTCATAACAATAAATCACAATTTCATTATTACTTTAAAATTTTACCAAAAGGGTTTATATCACAATAGCCATATTTTCTGATAAAAAGAAAAAATCAGGCCTCTTGGTCTGACCATGGTCTTGCTCTGATTGTGGTCTGAGTACTGGATGGAAATCACTGCATTTACAGGGAGGGTAGATGTTTACTGAGTATGGAGGCCTCGGCCTCATCTGGCAGGTGGAGTCATGTTGCCGAAACCTGGGGACACAGAAAGGCTTTTGTGCCCAGGAGCCCCACAGGGTTCTGCTCAGTTACAAACCTCCCTTTTCTTTGGTACTCCTCAATCTTGAGGAGAACAGGTGTTGGACAGGAAAGGTAATATTATTTTGGATAGAGGTGTTAATAATAAACTCAGCAGAGGAACTCAGTTTTAGGAGGACTTGGTTTGAATCATCTGCCAAATGCCTGGACATTTCTCGGTGGAAAAGCTGTGCTTGTGCAGGAATGGACCATGACAAATACTGGCTGGAACTAACCCGCACACTAGGGGGCGCACTATTCCATTACACACCAGTTCCAAGTAAATGAAATGCACAGGTATATGAGTAAATACTGTACAACTGATTTGGTTAAACGGTCAGAGTATAAACGATCCACTTTATGAAAAGAAATTGGATGACCAAACTTAGTGAAAACCTTTTGGTGAAGGAGTGGGATCCTGTATGCAAGCAAGAAAAACTTGGCTTCAAATGACTTATGCCTGACCTTTTTACTCATGTATAAAGTTTCATTAGTGTTTCATATTTTAAAATACACCATTCAAATAAAAGCACATCCACAATCTCTAATTAAAAATCCAAACACACAAAGCCAAGAAATAACCTTTTTTAAAAACCAACATATTTTAATTAAAAAACTCATATTAGGAGAGACCTTCAAGATGGCGGAGGAGTAAGACATGGAGATCAGCTTCCTCCCCACAAATACATCAGAAATACATCTACACGTGGAACAACTCCTACAGAACACCTACTGAACGCTGGCAGAAGACCTCAGACCTCCCAAAAGGCAAGAAACTCCCCAAGTACCTGGGTAGGGCAAAAGAAAAAAGAAAAAATAGAGACAAAAGAATAGGAACGGGACCTGCACCAGTGGGAGGGAGCTGTGAAGAAGGAAAGGTTTCCACACACTAGAAGCCCCTTTGCGGGCGGAGACTGCGGGGGGCAGAGGGAGGAGCTTCAGAGCCCCAGAGGAGAGCACAGCAACAGGGGTGCGGAGAGCAAAGCAGGGAGATTCCCGCACAGAGGATCAGGGCTGACCGGCACTCACCAACCCGAGAGGCTTGTCTGCTCACCCGCCGGGGTGGGCGGGGCTGGGAGTTGAGGCTCGGGCTTCCCACAGAGCCCAGGGAGAGGACTGGGGTTGGCTGCGTGAACACAACCTAAAGGGGGCTAGTGCACCACAGCTAGCCGGGAGGGAGTTCGGGAAAAAGTATGGAGCTGCTGAAGAGGCAAGAGACCATTGTTTAGGGGTACATGAGGAGAGGGTATTCAGAGCACCGCATAAATGAGCTCCAGAGCCGGGTGCGAGCTGCAGCTATCAGCGCAGACCCCAGAGACGGGCATGAAACGCTAAGGCTGCTACTGCAGCCACCAAGAAGCCTGTGTGCAAGCACAGGTCACTATCCACACCTCCCCTCCTGGGAGCCTGTGCAGCCCGCCACTGCCAGGGCCCTGTGATCCAGGGTCAACTTCCCCAGGAGAACGCATGGCGTGCCTCAGGCTGGTGCAACGTCATGTCATGCTGGTATCTGCCGCTGCAGGCTTGTCCCGCATTCCGTACCCCGGGCCTGAGTGAGCCAGAGCCCGCAATCAGCTGCTCCTTTAACCCTGTCCTGTCTGGGCGGGGAAGAGATGCCCTCAGGCGAACTACATGCAGAGGTGGGTCCAAATCCAAAGCAGAACCCGAGGAGCTGTGTGAACAAAGAAGAGAAAGGGAAATTTCTCCCAGCAGCCTCAGGAGCTGCGGATTAAATCTCCACAATCAACTTGATGTACCCTGCATCTCTGGAATACCTGAATAGACAATGAATCATCCCAAAATTGAGGCGGTGGACTTTGGGAGCAACTGTAGACTTGGCATTTGCTTTCGGCATCTAAGTTGTTTCCAGTTTTATGTTTATCTTAGCTTACTATGTAGACTTTATTATCATTGGTAGATTTGTTTATTGATTTGGTTGCTCTCATCTTTTTTTTTTTTTTTGCGTTACGTGGGCCTCTCACTGTTGTGGCCTCTCCCGTTGCGGAGCACAGGCTCCGGACGCGCAGGCTCAGCAGCCATGGTTCACGGGCCCAGCCGCTCCACAGCATGTGGGATCTTCCTGGACCGGGGCACGAACCCGTGTTCCCTGCATCAGCAGGCAGACTCTCAACCACTGCGCCACCAGGGAAGCCCTTCCTTTTTTTAATATATATAGATATATATTTTTTTTCCTTTTTCTCTTTTTGTGTGTGTGTATGTGTATGTGTCTTTCTGTCATTTTTGTCTGTATAGCTTTGCTGCTTTTACCATTTGTCCTAGGGTTCTGTCTGTCCGTTTTTTTTGTTTGTTTTTCTTAGTATACTTTTTAGCACTTGTTATCATTGGTGGATTTATTTATTGGTTTGGTTGCACTCTTCTTTCTTTTTTTATGACTTTTTAATATTTTATTTTTACTATTATATATTTTTAATAACCTTATTTTATTATTATTTTCTTGCTTTCTTTTTTTTCCTCCCTGTTCTGAGCTGTGTGGCTGACACGTCTTGGTGCTCTGGCCAGGGGTCAGGCCTGTGCCTCTGTGGTGGGAGAGCTGAGTTCAAGACACTGGTGCACCAGAGACCTCCCAGCTCTAAGTAATATCAAACAACAAAAGCTCTCCCAGATCTCCATCTCAACACTAAGACCCAGCTGAACTCTATGACCAGCAAGCTACAGTGCTGGACAACCCATGCCAAACAACTAGCAAGACAGGAACACAACCCCACCCATTAGCAGAGAGGCTGCCTAAAATCATAACAAGATCACAGAAACCCCAAAACACACCACCGGACATGGACCTGCCCACCAGAAAGACAAGATCCAGCCTCAACCACCAGAACACAGGCACCAGTCCCTTCCACCAGGAAGCGTACACAACCCACTGAACCAACCTGAGCCACTGGGGACAGACACCAAAAACAACAGGAACTACGAACCTACAGCCTGCGAAAAGGAGACCCCAAACACAGTAAGTTAAGCAAAATGAGAAGACAGAGAAACACACAGCAGATGAAGGAGAAAGGTAAAAACCCACCAGACCAAACAATGAAGAGGAAATAGGCAGTCTACCTGAAAAAGAATTCAGAGTAATGATAGTAAAGATGATCCAAAATCTTGGAAATAGAATGGAGAAAATACAAGAAAGTTTTAACAAGGACCTAGAAGAACTAAAGAGCAAACAAACAATGATGAACAACACAGTAAATGAAATTAAAAATTCTCTAGAAGGAATCAATGGCAGAATAACTAGGGCAGAAGAATGGATAAGTGACCTGGAAGATAAAATAGTGTACATAACTACTGCAGAGCAGAATAAAGAAAAAAGAATGAAAAGAACTGAGGACAGTCTCAGAGACCTCTGGAACAATGTTAAATGCACCAACATTCAAATCATAGGGGTCCCAGAAGAAAAAGAGAAAAGGAAAGGGTCTGAGAAAATATTTGAAAAGATATAGTTGAAAACTTCCCTAATATGGGAGAGGAAATAGTCAAGTCCAGGAAGCACAGAGAGCCCCATACAGGATAAATCCAAGGAGAAACACGCCAAGACACACATTAATCAAACTATCAAAAATTAAGTACAAAGAAAAATTATTAAAAGCAGCAAGGGAAAAACAACAAATGACATACAAGGGAATCCTCATAAGTTTAACAGCAGATCTTTCAGCAGAAACTCTGAAAGCCAGAAGTGTGTGGCAGAACATATTTAAGGTGATGAAAGGGAAAAACCTACAACCAAGATTACTCTACCCAGCAGGATCTCATTCTTTCAGATTCGTCAGAGAAATTAAAATCTTTACAGACAAGCAAAACCTAAGAGAATTTAGCACCACCAAACCAGCTTTACAACAAATGCTGAAGGAACTTCTCCGGCAGGAAACACAAGAGAAGGAAAAGACCTACAATAGCAAACCCAAAACAATTAAGAAAATGGTAATAGGAACATACATATCGATAATTATCTGAAATGTAAATGGATTAAATGCTCCCACCAAAAGACACAGACTGGCTGAATGGATACAAAAACAAGCCTCATATATATGCTGTCTACAAGAGACCCACTTCAGACCTAGGGACACATACAGACTGAAAGTGAGGGGATGGAAAAAGATATTCCATAAAAATGAAAATCAAAAGAAAGCTGGAGTAGCAATTCTCATATCAGACAAAATAGACTTTAGAATAAAGACTATTAGAAGAGACAAAGAAGGACACTACATAATGATCAAGGGATCAATCCAAGAAGAAGATATAATAATTGTAAATATTTATGAACCCAACACAGCAGCACCTCAATACATAAAGCAAATGCTAACAGCCATAAAAGGGGAAATCGACAGTAACACAATCATAGTAGGGGACTTTAACACCCCACTTTCACCAATGGACAGATCATCCAGAATGAAAATAAATAAGGAAACACAAGCTTTAAATGATACATTAAACGAGATGGACTTAATTGATATTTAAACAACATTCCATCCAAAAACAACAGAATACACTTTCTTCTCAAGTGCTCATGGAACATTCTCCAGGATAGATCATATCTTGGGTCACAAATCAAGCCTTGGTAAATTTAAGAAAATTGAAATTGTATCAAGTATCTTTTCTGACCATAATGCCATGTGACTAGATACCAATTACAGGAAAAATCTGTAAAAAATACAAACACATGGAGGCTAAACAATACACTCCTAAATAACCAAGAGATCACCGAAGAAATCAAAAAGGAAATCAAAAAATACCTAGAAAAAAATGACAATGAAAGCACGATGACCCAAAACCTATGGGATGCAGCAAAAGCAGTTCTAACAGGGAAGTTTATAGCAATACAACCGTATCTCAAGAAACAAGAAAAATCTCAAATAAACAACCTAACCTTACACCTAAAGCAATTAGAGAAAGAAGAACAAAAGAACCCCAAAGTTAGCAGAAGGAAAGAAATCATAAAGATCAGATGAGAAATAAATGAAAAAGAAATGAAGGAAATGATAGCAAAGGTCAAGAAAACAAAGGTCAAGAAAAGTGGTTCTTTGAGAAGATAAACAAAATTGATAAACCATTAGCCAGACTCATCAAGAAAAAAAGGGAGAAGACTCAAATCAATAGAATTAGAAATGAAAAAGGAGAAGTAACAACTGACACTGCAGAAATACAAAGAATCATGAGAGATTACTACAAGCAACTATATGCCAATAAAATGGACAACCTGGAAAAAATGGACAAATTCTTAGAAAAACACAATCTCCCGAGACTGAACCAGGAAGAAATAGAAATTATGAACAGACCAATCACAAGCACTGAAATTGAAACTGTGATTAAAAATCTTCCAACAAACGAAAGCCCAGGACAAGATGGCTTTACCGGTGAATTCTATCAAACATTTAGAGAAGAGCTAACACCTATCCTTCTCAAACTCCTCCAAAATATAGCAGAGGGAGGAACACTCCCAAACTCAGTCTACAAGGCCACCATCACCCTGATACCAACACCAGACAAAGACGTCACAAAGAAAGAAAACTACAGGCCAATATCACTGATGAACATAGATGCAAAAATCCTCAACAAAATACTAGCAAACAGAATCCAACAGCACATTAAAAGGATCATACACCACGATCAAGTGGGGTTTATCCCAGGAATGCCAGGAGTCTTCAATATATGCAAATCAATCAATGTGATCAACCATATTAACCAACTGAAAGAGAAAAACCATATGATCATCTCAATAGATGCAGAAAAAGCTTTTGACAAAATTCAACACCCATTTATGATAAAAACTCTCCAGAAAGTAGGCATAGAGGGAACTTACCTCAACATAATAAAGGCCACATGTGACAAATGCACAGCCAACATCGTTCTCAATGGTGAAAAACTGAAAGCATTTCCTCTAAAACCCAGAACAAGACAAGGCTGTCCACTCTTACCACTATTATCCAACATAGTTTTGGACGTTTTAGCCACAGCAATCAGAGAAGGAAAATAAATAAAAGGAATCCAAATCGGAAGACACGAAGTGAAACTGCCAGTGTTTGCAAATGACATGATACTATACATAGAGAATCCTAAAGATGCTACCAGAAAACTACTAGAGCTCATCAATGAATTTGGTAAAGTAGCAGGATACAAAATTAATGCACAGAAATCTCTGACATTTCTATACACTAATGATAAAAAATCTGAAAGAGAAATTAAGGAAATACTCCATTTACCATTGCAGCAAAAAGAATAAAATACCTAGGAATAAACCTACCTAAGGAGACAAAAGACCTGTTGCAGAAAGCTATAAGACACTGATAAAAGAAATTAAAGATGATAAAAACAGATGGAGAGATATACCATGTTCTTTGACTGGAAGAATCAACATTGTGAAAATGACTCTACTACCCAAAGCAATCTACAGATTCAATGCAAGTCCTATCAAATTACCACTGGCATTTTTCACAGAACTAGAACAAAAACTGCACAGTTTGTATGGAAACACAAAAGACCCCGCATAGCCAAAGCAATCTTGAGAAAGAGTAACAGAGCTGGAGGAATCAGGCTCCCAGACTTCAGACTCTACTACAAAGCTACAGTAATCAAGACAGTATGGTACTGGCACAAAAACAGAAATATAGATCAATGGAACAGGATAGAAAGCCCAGAGATAAACCCATGCACATATGGTCACCTTATCTTTGACAAAGTAGGCAAGAATATACAATGGAGCAAAGACAGCCTCTTCAGTAAGTGGTGCTGGGAAAACTGGACAGCTACATGTAAAAATGAAATTAGAACACTCCATAACACCATACACAAAAATAAACTCAAAATGGATTAAAGACCTAAATGTAAGGCCAGACACTATAAAACTCTTAAAGGAAAACATAGGCAGAACACTCTATGACATAAATCACAGAAAGATCCTTTTTGACCCACCTCCTAGAGAAATGGAAATAAAAACAAAAATAAACAAACGGGACCTAATGAAACTTAAAAGCTTTTGCACAGCAAAGGAAACCATAAACAAGATGAAAAGACAATCCTCAGAATGGGAGAAAATATTTGCAAATGAAGCAAAGGATTAATATCCAACATTTACAAGCAGCTCATGCAGCTCAATATCGAAAAAACAAACAACCCAATCGAAAAATGGGCAGAAGACCTAAATAGACATTTCTCCAAAGAAGACATACAGATTGCCAACAAAGTCATGAAACGATGCTCAACTTCACTAATCATTAGAGAAATGCAAACCAAAATTAAAATGAGGTATCACCTCACACCAATCAGAATGGCCATCGTCCAAAAATCTACAAACAATAAATGCTGGAGAGGGTGTGGAGAAAAGGGAACCCTCTTGCACTGTTGGTGGGAATGTAAATTCATACAGCCACTATGGAGAACAGTATGGAGGTTCCTTAAAAAACTAAAAATAGAACTGCCATACAACCCAGCAATCCCACTACTGGGCATATACCCTGAGAACACCATAATTCAAAAAGAGTCATGTACCACAATTTTCACTGCAGCACTATTTACAATAGCCAGGACTTGAAAGCAACCTAAGTGTCCATCGACAGATGAATGGATAAAGAAGATGTGGCACATATATACAATGGAATATTACTCAGCCATAAAAAGAAATGAAATTGAGTTATTTGTAGTGAGGTGGATGGACCTAGAGTCTGTCATACAGAGTGAAGTAAGTCAGAAAGAGAAAAACAAACACCATATGCTAACACATATATATGGAATCTAAAAAAAAAAAAAAAAGATTCTGAAGAACCTAGGGGCAGGACGTGAATAAAGATGCACACGTAGAGAATGGACTTGAGGACATGGGGAAGGGGAAGGGCAACCTGGGACGAAGTGAGAGAGTGGCATGGACATATATACGCTACCAAATGTAAAACAGATAGCTAGTGGGAGGCAGCCGCATAGCACAGGGAGATCAGCTCGGTGTTTTTTGATCACCTAGAGGGGTGAGGTAGGGAGGGTGGGAGGGATACGCAAGAGGGAGGAGATATGGGTATATATGTATACGTATAGCTGACTCGCTTTGTTTAAAGCAGAAACTAACACACCATTGTAAAGAAATTATACTCCAATAAAGACGTTAAAAAAAAATAAAAAAATAAAATAAACCTACAGTTAAGCAAAATAAAGAATCTTAAAGACAACCAAGAAGTTAGGCATGCTGTGGAAAAAAGAAAACAAAAGCTCATATTATTCATGGCTTACTATTTTAAATAAAATTTGTCAAGAGGTGTAACTGATCAAGATCAGACCGAGTTAGAGTAATATTTACACGTGGTCACTTGGATTAACGCTGCAAGGCAATCGTATTGCATCTCAGCCTTAGACCTCTGAGCTCAGCAATGATTTGACAGGGGCGGGGAGAACTTCCAGATCCCTGCTGAACTCTACCTAGATGTAGATCCTCCCCACACCCTTTTTTTTTTGGCCACGCCGTGAGGCCTATGGGATCTTAATTCCCTGACCATGGATTGAACCCAGGCCCATGGCAGTGGAAGCGCCAATTCTTAACCACTGGACCACCAGGAAATTCCCGATCCCCCCTTCTTTTACTGGTTGTCTGGCTCATCCCCGTGGGTCTCAGAACACAAGACTGTTGGGAAAAATGCGACCCCCTACTGCCAAAACTTGGTGCACATGAAATTCATCAATACTAGGGGTTTCCAGATGTCTGGATTTCAAGTACAAGCAAAGATTCTAAAAGAAGCTGGGGGATGGACATAAGGTGGCTAACTTTTATTTTGCCATGTTAGGACATTAACAAATGTACAAACAAAATGCCCACCACCATCTGCTATTACCAGGCTTTCATAAATTTTAAAAAGCCTTTAAGACCACAAAAAGTGAAAGGAAATACTCTCTCTAAATTTTACTTTAAAAGTCACATATATGCTGTCATCCATGTAAAACTAGATATGTGTCTACATGTAAAAATATTTTTAAAATTATCTTAAGAAGGATACTTTTTTTTTTTTTAATTCTGCAGGTACTGTTGAAATTTTCTTCCAAAACTGTTGTGGGATGCAGCCAGGTGGTTTGATCCCATTGATCTGCACAGCACCTGCCTGTTTCTTCCATTTCCTCAGCTTGACTGTTTTCTAGTTGCCTCTGAATACCAAGTCCACACAGGAATGTGCTGTCCATTTTTAGAATATCTACAGGATTTATGGGGTTAAGTGTTCAGAACAGAATCTGAGGTTTTAAGAACTGATTAAAAAATATTTGTTTGCAAATCCAAGTCAATCACTTCAAGGCTTCTAGGAACCGGTTTCCAGTGCCTGAGTGTTGACCATGGATGAGGAGTCCCTCTCCAGCAATGCGCTGGGGCCAGAGCCACGTCCATGCCCACAAAATATCGTCCTGGACTAAGGTGATGGCTATACTCACAGTGAGGGGGAGGTTCAGTCTCCTTGCCCTTTTCTTTAAAAACAGCTTTAATAAGGGATAAGGGGCACACTCTAAAAGAGAAGCCCCAAACATGAACCTAGAAGCAGGAATGCCAGGCTTTTTGCCGCAAAGCTTGGAAGACCTCAAAGCCTGCTGTGTGTCCTGAGAGGAGAAGTGAGTGAGCTAAGGTTTACCAGAAGCATAAAGGACCACTAAAACGGCTCAAGGGCCATAGAAGATGATGCTGTGAGTGCTCATTCACTCCACAGACGTTTTCTTGTGTCAGACAGTCCTGGGGAGTCATAAAAGAATGGTCACTGTGTGGGGCAGGTGATCTCCTGTGGCTGGTGACAACTAGGAGCAAAACTTCTCAGCTCTCCTTTTGAGCCCATCTTTCTCCTTGAAGAACAATGTTCTCAAGGGGAAAATGTCAGAAGAAATGACTCAAAGTGGAACTGAGACCCAGCACTGGGAATGAGAATAAAACAGCCCTGTGGCCATATAAATGCTCTGTTTGGAAGACTTCCAGGTCACTGTCAATGAGCTTAGAGATCGAGACTCTAGAACTGGTCAAGGGTCTGGGAGAAATCATGGTGAGCAGGAGAAGTGCCTGAAGAACAGAGACAGGTAAATGCTGCCGTGATTTTTTTTAATGAGAAAAAAATGGGGCCTTGAAGTGTTACACTGGTTAAGTTGGACCAGTGATATGTACTTAGCAGAGAAAAAGGTGATAACTCATAATTAACCAACAGCATGGATAAGCCAGACAAAGCCAGTCCTATTTTCTCACTTTTCATTGTTTTACTATGAAAGTGTGGCAGAGGGGATATAGTTTGCAAGAAAGCAAGTTTTAAAATTTTTATGTAACTATCTCAGGGTCTCATTCTCCGAAAACTTAATCTAATTATATTGGGGGAAAGTCAATGAAATGTTATGATTTCAAAGTCATTTTGCAATTAAAACTCAGTCTTATTCAGGATTCCTTTCTCTATTCACCTCCTTTCTCCTGGGATTGATTATAAGCTCTGGGTTTATGCAAATGCCAGTGTTGAATGAAGAAAAGCTTTTACTTCTACATCTTAATCTAGCCTGGTCTGGACTTTCTTGAAATGTAGAATTGCCTGAGGTTAATCAAAGGACAGTTACCTCTATGTCCACATCTGCTAAGAGTTGCTGGTCTGGTCCTCCTACTGCTATCTATTGGAAGGTCCATGCCACTCTCTTCTCTGCTGTTCCCTCTCTGCAAAAGTGGAATGGCCTCATCCTCCCACTCTCTTAATCTTTCTCTGCTTTACTTGGGACACTGGGAGAGTTCAGCTGCTTTCCCACTCTCCTTTGGGGCTACAGAAAGCTCTGTGTGGCTGCATTAGGACCACTCATCCAAGACACTCCTCACAGCCCTCTCTATTCTACTACCCACACTAGCCCCATCTCATGCTTCTGGTGCATAACGCCAGTCTGCAAGGCAGCTCACTCCCAAAGCTCCAGCTCAGCAGCAGGTCCCAGGTTCCCTCTACTCTTGGATCCCTAAAAGTAGAGTTCCGTTATCTCCATTCTCTTCTTGACCTATGGCTGTAGGTAGGGGACCTGCTCCCTCAACCCCACCCCAGAATCTAACTCTCTTGCTTGCTTTCCACTTTCTCCTTCCTCTGCCCAGTATCTTGATTTTACATCCATACAGGGGGATAAAGGGAAGAAGATGTAGTAAGATGGGGACTACCTCAGTCTGAAGGCATTTTAAATCTTTTCCCGTCTTTTGGCTTTTTGATCTTTAAAGTCAAGAATTCCGTGGTTTTGTTCCTGGTTCCACGACTCTCTGGAAGTATTAGAGAGCTTGAGTTGACTGGCTGAATGCAAGGTACTCACCAGCGAAAAGGAAATGCAGCAAAAGTACATTTGTAGAACTTCACCATAACTTCCCACCCGGAAAACAACCCACTATAGAAAATTTGGATAATACAGAAAGGTAAATTCGTTTCCCATTTAGATGCTAGATGCTTAGATATACTAGATTGGCAGATTAGAAAAATGATATAAATATCAAATACCTTCATTCTGATAAGGCAAAGACTCACCAGATGGACTGTGGAGTCAAGTGGATTTATAGCTGACTGAACAACTTGCTTGAAGCTTATTGAATTACAGATCAATTTCTCCTTGGGAGAAAATCTTTAATGCTGTGAAACATTGTTTTGTAATATACTGCACTCTGTTCAACAAGTCTATTAATGATTTTGCTGAGAACAGAAGATGTGATTATCAAATTTGTAGTTGGCTCACAATTAAGAAGGACAGACAGAGTGGCTGCAACAATAGGCCAAGACTAACTTGATGAAACTCAACTCAATAATAATTCTGCCTTGCAATTATATTTAATATAATAATGTCATAACTACAGGATAAAGGTGACCCAATTAAATAACAAAGGTGCACCAAATTCATATCCTAGAAGACTTAACCATTATAATAATATGTGCCAGGAATGAGACATGACAGTTGGAAAATCTAGTGGATTTGGGGCTGTGTTAATAGAAGATCCGCATCCATAATAAGTCTGTATCTCATTAGAGTTTGTTCTAGAAAACTACATCTTTCCTCAATCCAACCTCCAAGTGTTACAGCTCACCCTCAAAAGCATTCTATAGCTCTTTACTGCCTCCAGAACAAAGTTCAAGCTCCTTTTATGGTGTGCCATGCCCACATGACCTACTTCAACTATCCAGTTTCATTTCCCATTGTTCTGGTTTCCTACCTGCTGTCTCATTCCAAACATGCAACTCCCTCCAAATGCTTTTTTGTGCTTTTGTTTCTTTGTCTAGCTTGTCCTTGTCTAAAATTTCACCTCTGCTGTGAGGTATGGGAAAGTGTGGATGGGAAGGAATGCTGACTGTTGGGCCAGAATTAGGGGTAGTGGGTAGGTGTGGGGAACAGAATCCCATGGAGTGAGGAACTGGACAGCATGAGAGCACAGATGAAAAGTAACAGACAAAGACAGGGGTTGTGCACATTTGGGGAAGCCCAAATGTTGGGTGGGTGCCAAAGGGAAACATCAAAGCTATGGTAGAGAGTCAAGGAGTTTAAGCAAAAGAGTTAAGTGGGAATGAGGGGAGCCAGCTACCTGGGATGTTTGCCTCCTTTGCTATCTTAATAATTTCCCAAATCTTTAAAAATCTTTATTTTTCCCGTCTCTCCTGACTTCAAGATAGAGTTGACTACTCTCTTCCTTGTAGCAACTCTGTACCCCGAATATTTCTCTATTAAATTGCATGTAGGGGTTTCCCTGGTGGCGCAGTGGTTGAGAGTCTGCCTGCTGATGCAGGGGACACGGGTTCGTGACCCGGTCCGGGAAGATCCCACATGCCGTGGAGCGGCTGGGCCCGTGAGCCATGGCCGCTGAGCCTGCGCATCCGGAGCCTGTGCTCCGCAACGGGAGAGGCCACAACAGTGAGAGGCCCACGTACCGAAAAAAAAAACAAACAAAATTGCATGTAGCCCAGATATTCAATTATTTGTTACATTTCCAATTCTCATACTGGACTGAACGCTTGCTTGATGGCCATGATTTACCTATGTAATCCCAGGATCCAGGCCATAGTACTACATCTGTATCAGTAACACAGTATCTGACACATAGTATACACTATATAAATATATACACACACCTGTGTATTTATATGTATGCATGTACACACATATATATACATATATGTATATAATATATATTTAATAAATTAATGGTGAATCTACCCTGTTAAATCTTGCTTGAAAATGATATTTCTCAAGGTATAAGGCCAATATTAGCATGTAGGAATCAGTGCATCCTGAACTATCTCATTATGAGAGAATCATCTTTTTAAAAAATAATTATTGAGTAGAAAATGCTTTTCAATCCATGTTCTAAATTAGTCATAACTATTCAAAGGCAAGGCATTTGGATCATATGGCTTCACTATGTGCATTCCTGAATGCTTAGGGCCAATTTAGGTGAATTGTAAGTATTCTGCTTAGAAGGAAATAATAATGCTTGATATTAACATAAAACCCTTTCACTGTCCTTCACATCTTGAATATGTGAGTGGGCTACATCCCTACCATAGAAACATGCTATTTTATTATTGCTCTTACATTTGCCTTTAGCAGATTTTTTAATATGCTTAAGTAGGTGAGAAAACTTCGAAAAGAATGACACCTAACTTAGACACAGAGAGGTTCATGGGCCAGCATTCTTGTCAGTTGTTTCTTATCTGCTTTTCAGAGCATGGAGCCTGAGCTACAATATTATAAATGTTCTTTCTACTCTTAGTGCTAATAAGCTTTAGTCATTCATTTGTTCTACAAATATTTATTGAGCACCCACTGTGTTAGGCACTATTCGAGGTACTGGGAATACACCACGCAGCAGAATTGGCAACATCCTGCCTTCAAGGGCCTTATGTTCTAGTGGGGAGGGCAGAAAAACAAACAATTTAATAAATATACAACATTATTCTAGGTGGTCATAAATACTGTAATGAAAAATAAATGAGGTAAAAGGAAAGAGAAAGACAGCAATTGCCATTTTAGATAATGTATCCAGACAAGACCTCAAGGACGAGGTAATATGTGAGCACAGAACTGAATGAAGTGGGGAACGGAATTATGCTAATTGCTTGGATACTAGCATTCCAAGTAGAGGAAACAGCAGGAACATGCTTGCAGTGTTTGAGGACTGGTGAGACTATATCACTGTTAGGATGGTGAATGGGGAAAACAGTGATGAGTTGAGGCTGGAGAAGTTGCCAGAGGCCAGATCTTGCAGAGTCAGAGAAGAATTCTGGATTTTATTCTCAGTGTGATGGGAAGTCACTGGAGATTTGAAAAGGCTTGTAACTGTTCAAATCAAATGGTATGATTTGTATTTTAAAAGGGTCACTCTAGCTTCAGTGGAAGGGAGTGCAGTGTAAAGTCCACATGCTTGTAGATGATAAGGAATGTGGTAAGACTGATGGACCCAACAGGCACAGCTTCTTTACTTCACCTTGTTTGCAGTAGAAAGAGCCTCTTGGTCAGCAAATCTTCCTGTCCAAGTTTCTGCCCTCTGGGAGGACTGCCCCATTAAGCAGTCCCATGATGACAGCAAGTCCTCATCTTCTGGCATCAGCAAATAAGGCAGATCCACCTGTCTTCTCATCCTGTGCATCCTGGTCTGGGATTTCCTCAAGGGGCTGACACTTCTGTTATATTGGCTTGAGTCAACAGAAACCCCTATTTATCAGGCCCGGAGGTTTTCTGTTAGTACAATTTATGAGAACCTTAGTTGTCTGACATTTTCTTATCTAGCAACTCAGTTTATTAAACCAAACTCCAAGATGAGCAAGCGTGTGTCAGATTTGCTGATTCAATGCACTGTGAAAGAAGAGGGGTGGAAAGGCTATGCCTGTGAACCCCAGGGCCTTGTCTTCTAGCTGATCTTTCACACACAACCAGGTTTATGATGTCTGAACAAGACCCACTTACTGTAAGGTTAGGGTGCTATACTAGGCAGTATGTATTCTGGGCCACTGCTTGGTGGGGCTCTTCCCAATCTATTCGCAATGTTGTTTACAATGGCGAAGCTGCCAACTCCACTTCCTGTAGTGGCCAAATAAGCTCCTATCAGAATGATCCTCCTGAGGATAACGACAAAAAACTCTGGACAAAGTATTTTAAAAAGCCCAACTACCTGAAGGCACTGAGGAACAACCAAAAGAAGGTACACTATGGAGAGTGTTGGGAGAAACAACCTGCCGTAAACTCTGAGTGCCCTTGCATGTTCTTTCTGGGTATGTCTAGGAGGTAAGGCCCAGAATACCTGGGCCATTACTCAGGGTTGAATTTGCAGTGAGAAATCTTGAGGGATTACATAAGGTCTCCCTGAGAGACAAACAGTGGGCGTGTTAACTGCTTAATGTAGAACAGGTAGATTCTCCAACCTCAGTATTCCTCCTCTGTAATGTAACCCACTGTGTGTGCAGGCCTCCATCTGGGCCCATGAAGCCACTCCTGTGGGACCTGAGGGCAAGAGAAATCAATGCCAGCATGTTGATACTCACGATACTTGCTGTGTCCTTGTTTCTGACCCATGAAATAGTACCAGGCTTATTTACTGGCTTATACATACATAAAATCAAATGGCAGACCTTGACAAGGGGAAGCAGACACTTGAAAGAAGGGAATGGCACCTGATGGATTTCCATTTTCATGACTTCTGGCCTGATAGCAGGTCTCAGTCTATGCCATATGGAGTAGCTAAGACTCTGATAGAAAGCCTGCAGCATTTCTGGCTCAAACAATCAGAGGGCAGAGTTTGGGACAACCACAGCCACTGGAAAGTGAAAGGGAAATCACAGAAATCAGAGAGTCCGAGGGAGGAATTATAAATTCTGTGTATTAATTTTGCCCAAATGTCTGCTGACCTCTGAACCATGCGTTTACAAGGCAGACTCCAAACGGCCCAGGAGAGACTAAAATTTCAGAAATAAGATTGAGGCAGCTGCCCAAGAGCAGAGTTTGCACTTTGAATTCAATCAAGTTAATTGACTGCTATAACAACAACAACAAAAACTCTCTGGACAAATATAGTAGCATTCAGAGTCTTTACAACATGTTTACAAGGTCCAGAATATAATCCAAAATTATTTAACATACAAAGAAACAAGAAAATATGACCCATTCTCAAGATAAAAACAACAAATAGAGAATGACCCTAAGGTAACCTAGATGATGGAATTAGCAGACAAAACTTTTAAAGCAGCAATTATAACTGCTCAAGGATGGAAAGTAAAATATCCTCATAATGAAAAAAAAGGTTATTTCAGACAATAAATAGAAGCCACATAATTTTAAAAGATACATACCTCAGAATTATATAATACAATGTATGAGAAAACAATTACTAGATGGGTTTAACATTAGAATGAAGATAACAGGAAAAACTCAATAAACTAAATTCAATAACTGGAGCTAGATGAATAGAAGATGCACAATTAAAATGAGAGAAAAAAAGATTTTAAGAAATGATCAGACCCTTGAGAGAGATAATATTCAAGAGTCTAAAAATATGCAATTGTAAGTGAAAGAAAATATACTTTAAAAAGTGATGACTAAAAATTTCCCAAATATGGTGAAGACATTAATTTATATATTCATCAAACCCTAAGAAAGATAAATACAAAGAAAATCATCTCTAGGCACATTATAGACAAACTACTAAAAACCAAAGATATAGAAAAAAACTTGAATGCAACCAAAGACACATGACATATAATCGACAGAGTAACAATGATTTCAATCGACTAATCTCTCAGTAGAAAATAAGAAAGCCAGAAACCAACAGAACAACATCTTCAAATTACTGTGGAAAAGTTTCAACCCAGAATTCTATATGCTACAAAACAAACACAAAATAAAAATATTTTTCAGATAAAAGAAAACTAAAAAAAGTATCACCAGCAGATCTTTAGTATAAGAAATGCTAAAGGAGTTTCTTAAAGTAGAAAGAAAATAATACCAGACAGAAAATCTTTAGGAAGGAATGAAGAGTGTTGGAAATAATAAATATGTGGGTAAATATAAAAAATGACTTTCTCTCTTAATTTCTTTAAAGTACATTTGACTCTATAAATTTAAAATTATAACATTGTCTTGAGAGTTTAAAACATACATAATCTAAAGGATATGTGGTAGCTATAAATGGATCTATATGTTTGCAAAGTTTCTATATTCTAAATACAGTGTTAAAATATTAACTCTGGGCTTCCCTGGTGGCACAGTGGTTAAGAATCCGCCTGCCAATGCAGGGGACACAGGTTCGAGCCCTGATCCGGGAAGATCCCACATTCTGCGGAGCAGCTAAGCCCGCGAGCCAAAACTACTGAAGCCCGTGTGCCCAGAGCCCATGCCCCGCGATTACAAAAGCCACCGCAATGAGAAGTCTGTGCACTGCAACCAAGAGTAGCCCCCACTCACCGCAACTAGAAAAAGCCCGCACACAGCAATGAAGACCCAACGCAGCCAAAAATAAATTTAAAAAATAATAATAAAATATTAACTCTAAGTAAACTGTAAAAAGTTAAGGATGTATAGTATACTCCCTAGGGCAACCACTTAAAAAAATAATGCAAGGTGGTATAGCTAAAAAGATAATAGGTAAACCAAAATACAATTTTTTTTACAAATGCAATTTTAAAATGCCATAATAAGACAGTAAAAAAGATCAAAAAAAAAAGAGGGGAAAAACAGAAAACGTAATCCAAACATAAATCCAACATTATCAATAATTATATTAAATGTTAATACACTAAACACTCTAACTAAAAAGCAGAGGTTGTTAGAATGGATAAAAAAAATCAAGATCCAAATATAAGTTCTCCTCAAGAGATGCACTTTTTTTTTTTTTTTTTTTTTTTTGCAGTACACGGGCCTCTCACTGCTGTGGCCTCTCCTGTTGCGGAGCACAGGTTCCGGACGTGCAGGCTCAGCGGCCATGGTTCACAGGCCCAGCCGCTCCACGGCATGTGGGATCTTCCCAGACCGGGTCACGAACCCGTGTCCCCTGCATCAGCAAGTGGACTCTCAGCCACTGTGCCACCAGGGAAGCCCAAGAGATGCACTTTTTATATAAAGGTAAATTGAAAGTAAGTAGATGGATAAAATTATACCATGCCAACAATAATAAGAAGAATGTTGGGGAGGCTATATGAATTTATATTAATATTAGATAAAATAAACTTTAAGACAAAGAGTATTATCAGAAGTAAAGTGAGGGACTTCCCTGGTGGTCCAGTGGTAAAAAATCCACCTTCCAATGCAGGGGACATGGGTTGGATCACTGGTCAGGGAACTAAGATCCCACATGCCATGGGGCAACTAAGCCAGGCGCCACAACTACTGAGCTTGCCTGCCTCAACAAGAGAGCCTGCATGCTGCAAACTACAGAGTACACACGCCCTGGAATCTGTGCGCCACAACTAGAGAGAGAAAACCCTCACGCCACAACTAGAGAGAAGCCTGCACACCACAACGAAGACCTGACACAGCCTAAATAAATAAATAAAATAAAAATATCCAAAAAATATTGCTTCTAAAAAAAAAAAGAAGAGCTTCCCTGGTGGTGTAGTGGTTGAGAGTCCGCCTGCTGATGCAGGGAACGTGGGTTTGTGCCCTGGTCTGGGAAGATCCCACATGCCGCGGAGCGCCTGGGCCCGTGAGCCATGGCCGCTGAGCCTGCGCGTCCGGAGCCTGTGCTCCACAACAGGAGAGGCCACAACAGTGAGGGGCCCACGTACCGCAAAAAAAAAAAAAAAAAAAAGAAAGAAAGTGAAACATTTTATAATGATAAAAATGTTAGGGCTTCCCTGGTGGCGCAATGGTTGAGAGTCCGCCTGCCGATGCAGGGGACACGGGTTTGTGCCCCTGTCCAGGAAGATCCCACATGCCGCAGAGCGGCTAGGCCCGTGAGCCATGGCCACTGAGCCTGCGCGTCCGGAAAAAAAACTTAATTAATCAGGAAAACATAACAATTATATACAGTATAATAACAGAGCTCCAAAATATATGAAACAATTGAAAATTTAAAAGAGAAATAATTCAGCTTTCAGCAACTGACAGAACAACCAGACCAAAGAAAAATTCGTTAAAAACATCATAGTCTACACTGAAAGCCACCAGCTAGAAAGCCCAACCTGCACAGTTGTCCACAGCAGTTTTCTGGGGGCAACTTTGGAATTTTACATATGGAAATAAGTATTCAGAATAAACTAGACATGTCCATCACGGCACCAACCATGCCTCTAGTTTCCCTTAATGGAAAACATCCCACTCCTGACCTTGCTCTAGAAGCAATGAGGAAGTCATATTTTCAACATCATGAGAATCCCACTCCCTTGTACACTGAGAGCTGCTGGGACTAGAATGGGTGAGTTCCCTCCTACAGGAGTTGAGATTTCTATATACTTGCCAGTGTTCTGACATATGGTGTCAAGGATTCTGTCTGAACAGAGAAGATGGTCATAAACTGGACCTATCTGATGCTCTCCTGCAGAAATTCTAGCTAGGAGACATGAGAAAATGAGGTTATTGACAGGTAGTATAAAAAGATGTATGGAAATGTCATGGCAAAGAAAGTTATGAGTTATACATTATAAATAAGTAGATCCAATGTGATAGATGAAAAAATCCAGGAAAGAAAAAATGAATAAGCAAGTCAGAGGTGTAGAAGGGAGCAGACAGCCAGAGAGTAGCTGCATGCGACTGGGGGAGAAGCACCCACCATAGGTGGATGATGCACTAACTCCTGCTTCTGAGGGTTTTAGAGCTTCCTGGCACCTCCTTCAGGGGAGAACTGGCTGTTCTATGGTTATTTTCTGAGAAGTCCATGAGACTTGTCATTCATGTTCTATTACATTGTGAGTATCCTGATAGTAAATCCCACCTTCCTCCAGGCAAAGCAACGGGGCCTTTGTTGCTTAAAAAATCTAATTAGGCCAAAGGTGTTAGTAAAATTCAGGCTCTACTCAGTGCTTACCAACTTTAGTATTTGGTATTGGAATTTTAATTTCGTGAAGATATTAATTTACAGATTCATGAAGGTCAGCAAACCCCAAGCAAAATACAAAGAAACCCATCCCTAAAGCACATCATAAGTCAAACTGCTAAAAACCAAAGATATAGAGAAAAACTTTAAAGCAGCCAAAGACATGTGACACAGACTTTCATGTTATGCTGAAACTTTATATTTTCTTAATGCAGAAACATTACTATTTTAAAAAATAAAATATGCATTTCTTACTATATAAAATTTGCTTTTTTAAAGTGGAACAAGTATTCAAAGGAAATCAAGAAAAGTTATTTTCTTTATTTAACTCCTAAATCTTTCAGAAATGCATTAAATAATTGTATCTACTTCTTCCTAGGTCTATGAGTCACATTTACTTGGAAAGAAACTGAAAGCAAACTCAATTCCTCATGCATTTTCATAAAACGTATGTGTTAGCCTGAGGAATTGAAAGTGAAAGTAAAAAAATGCAAAATAAATTGTTCCAGTCCTTGGCAATTGTTCTATGTGATGTTCCTGGGTTTTAAGAAGTAGTAACAGTGCATAAGTGAAGGAATTGAAAATAAAGTGCTCTAAATGTTTGAAATGCTGTAAAAGTCATGAGAATTTTGTTTCTCTATAACACCTAAATACAAAGCCTTTTCTTTTTGTGTGTGTTCTAAAAGCTGCATGGGGTAGGAAAAAGGCAGCCTTAGGCTAGAAATGCAAATTCCTGTTTTTATAAAGTATGGAAAGATTGTTTGGAACCAAGAAAAGTCAAGTTCTGCCCAGGCTATAACAACAGGAACCCAACCAATATGTAGTTGCCACATGCAATGTTTCTAATGCACTTCTCCCAGTATTTAACAATAAGCCATTACCATGGCAACTTAACCTCAAACACACAAAAGAAACACCTCAAATTCTTTCTTCGGAATGACACAGATCTCACACAGAATCAAGGGATTTGTTTAAAAAATACTTCTCCAATGCTATTTTTAATAGATGAAAGATAGATTTTAGGAAGCAGGTGGTCAATGTATACACAAAATGAAGAACCAAGTACATGAATGATTATTATATATTTTTGCAGGTTTAACTGGCTTGAAGTTCTACTGTAATGATGTAAATTAATACGAACCTGTGTACATTGGTTAGAGGAAAAGCTTAATGAAAGTGAGTGCCATTCCCACCCCTTCCCCAAATACCAGTGCAATTGAAGCATTTGTTTTATGCTGCTTTGAAAGGCACATCCAACACACTCCAGTCATTGGTCCTTAATATCTACTACCTTACCTAAAGAATTTTTCTGGCAACCAGTCACTTATATGCACACAGCAATGTGGAAGGAAAAAAGAACTCATTTCCTGTATGAGTTTCAAATCATGAAAAATTGAGAAGGATTTAGGAGTCAAACAATGGAGGATAAGTCCACCAGAGGGTTGAGGGACCTGCTGATTAGGCACCAAGCAGAGGCCAAAGAAAAGGTGGGGCTGATTGGTGTAGATTCACCCTCTGAGAAAAATCATTTAAAATGTGGGCTACCTCTTGGCACATCTGTAGCATCATCTTCTTTTTTTAAAGAAAAAGGAGAGCTGATATCTCATAATCCAAGCAGCTCCCTCTCTACATAAAGCCTCTTCAGACATGTTGACTTTAAAGACCTGAGGCCTGCCGTGAGCTAAGAAAGCAGGCTCAGTAAGTGAGAGACAGGACCCTCAGAGGCGCTTTGAGCAGTCTGGTATTCCTCTGCTCCTTAATGTCGTGTTTCTAGTGGAAATTCTCTTGGAATCTGTTAAATATTAAAGTGCTCTTCAGAGGTGGATGAAGATGTAAGAATGAGAGCTTGTGTGAAGCTTTTAAGATAAGTCTGAGGCCTTACGTCCTGCTTACTATGTATGTATTTCGAGTTCAGTCACATCAAATATCCATTTAACATACTCGAATTTAACAAAAGGCACTGGATCAGAAAAATGAAAGGAGGAGAAATAATTCAAGCCGTTCTGCTGGTGATTTCCTTCCTCTAAGGACTGTTCTGGGGTGGGCAGAAGGTGGGAGAGAGAGTCTGCCATTTCCTCAACTGAACACTGTTTCTCATGGCTGACACAGAGTGACCATCTCACTGGGCTTAAGCCATTCTGAAGTTCATGGCCTTAAACACAAGCTGACTACTTCACCTGGTGTTCAACAGCATTGGAGAACAAGGAGGCTGGGAGGTAGTCTGCTGGCCTTCAGTGTGGAGGCTTCCTAAAGGATTTTCAAGGGTAACTTTGATTATACCTAGTTTTCTCCTTACCCCCTGACTCTGGAATGTACCTGGCCTGTAAAATGCATCTCCCCTATTTTTAATTCTAGGATATGTCAGAGGACATTGACTTTCTGGAACCAGACTTTCTGTTTCCTTTCAAATGCTGTTTTCCCTACCTGAGATTTGAAATGATATTCAAAATATATCAAGCTTATAAATAGACTGAGGCTCAAAAGTTTATTTGCAAGCTGGCTGTTTGGAACTCAGAATGCATTTTGCTATAAAAACAATCCTATAAATGGTGCAAAAGGTATGTGTGTTCCCAGAATAGACCACATACATCTTTGTTCTGAGATACATGTATTTGCCAAGGAAAAGGGGTATAGAAAAGGAAATGTAATCCAGTGGCTAAGAGTGCTCGAGCCAGGCTGCCTGTGTTCAAAGGCCATCGCTCACTAGCTTTTGGCCTTGACCAACTGTCTCAGTTTGCTCACCAATAAAATGGGGCTAATAGAGTATTTCTCTCAGAGGTATGTGTGAAGATACAGTCAGCCAAAATAATGCACATTGCACATTAAAACGTTCTGTGTTTGCTCCTACAATTATTTCTCTGGGTATGAACTGCTCACACACTACAAAATTTCCAGTACCTGTGTTTCTCCAAATTCCAACCATTCTTGAGAAGGGGGAACTCAAAAATCTTAACCAAATCATGCTTAGTATAGAAACATTCACTCTAATGAATATTTGATTGAATTCAAAAGGTGAAAAAGAGAGGTGTGTGCTGAGAGAAGGGAGCTGGGAGAAGTTCCCCTCACCATGCTCCTACACCTGCTTCTTTGCTTGGCCAATCACTGTGCTGCCCCTATTCTGCTCCCCTCCAGTCTGGAGGTGTCTGCAGCCAGGGGCAGATAAGGACATGAGGTGATGAGGGGGAGGAGAATTCCTCCAGGCTTCCCAAAGTCCACTGGACATTTCTCATGGAAGTGTCTTTACAGAGCAGCCCCAGAGCAGTGAGGACAAGTGGGAGCTTTTCTGGCTACTTCCTGGGGCTTCCCCTCAGCCCTGCCTTCCTACATCTAGCTCTTCACCACACAGGCCCACTGGCTGGCCTCCCACTTCTAGATCTTCTCCATGGTCTCCCAAATGTCCTCCACAGGAAAATGGCAGAAGACTGTGGATTGTACACAAAGTAAAAACACCCAGAATCTTGGGTGGATCCTCACCACTTTCTCGATCTCAAGAAAGGTATCCTCAAATAAAACATATTTGGGGAAAGAAAATTATATTTCCTGACCCTTTTCAGTGCATTTAAGTATATCCCAATTGCTTGCACCATTCATCCATTTATTCGCATACTCAGTAAATCTTTTGTTTAGAATTTTGTTAGATTCTGAGAACACCTTCTGGAACTTCAATAGTGCATATCTGTAATATGATATTTAAACATTTTTAATGAGTTCATCATCAGTGTAATTGCCATTCTAACTTTGTATGTGAAGTCAAATCATAATAAAACTGTTACTATAAAGTTTTTAACATTAAAAAAGGGATAAGTAAGCCTTTTACTTGTTTGTTTTTCGTTTAAGGAATATTTCCTACCCCAAAGAGCTCACAGTTTAGATCTGGGAGAACAAATAGTCAGCTTTGATTAGAAGCAGACTTATTTATCTTTGGTTGTTGACAAACCAAAGCTCTGCTTTTCAGTACAGCTGGGACACAGCAACTCAGCCTGTAGTTTCCAAAGTGTGGCTCCCTGGCCCTCTCTGTGCACGGCCCTGCTGATAGCCTGGAGGTTGCTCAGAGTGCGTAAAAAGGGCATATGGTGTCTCTGAGTACATTTTGCATTTTCTGGAGTGAACCCAGCTCTGCTCTTGCCCAGAGTGAGTATGCTGGTCGTGTGCATGTTTAAAAATGCTCATGAAATTGTGGGGGGAGTCTCTGATTGGCGTTAAAACTGGACTTCACCAAAGCAGACACATATTTATTCGGAAATCCAGAGTAATAACAAGCCAGATTTCTAAGCTTTTTGTTTCCTTCCAACTGGTTAAGCACTTGACTACCAGGGTATTAGGAATAATTTGGAAAAAAAAAAGAAAGCACAAGAGAGAATATTCAATAGGAAATGTTGACAAATTGAAAACTTAGTTTTCCTTTTACCAAGAAATAAAGTTAGGCATAAGTAAGTGCTTTTCAAGTGGTGTCTTTTTCTCAGGGCTCTCGAGCTGTGTTAGCGAAGTCTTTCACCAGAGGCTCTGCCCCGTGCATTCCTAGCATGTGGTAAAATTGTTCCTTGCTGCCCTTTTTAAGTTAGGTGTGGCCATGTGACTTACAAGACCGATGACATGTGAGCAGAGGTGTCAGGCATCACTTCTGGGCAGAAGCTCTAAGAGCCAGCGTGCCATTTGCCATACTCTCTTTATCAGTCTGCCAGAGTGATGGACAATGTCCCAGAGGTGGCTGCTTGTTAACATGGGTCCCAGAGAAAGGACAATGCAGAGCGTCCCCAGCTGGAGTGAGAAATAAACCTTGTGTCTGAAGCCACTGAGATTTGGGGGCTGTTTGCTCCTGCAGCATAACCTGGACTTTAGGTTCTGACAGACAAAGACTGGGATAGGAGAGCTTTTCTCGCTGCCAGGCTGGCTGGGCAGGAATCCCTAGAGGGACCCCTCCTGTATCTTTCTAAACCATTTTATTGACCCCCTTGCAATTATATTTTAATTTCAAAGCTCTTAGCTATGCTTTGACCCCTTATAAAGGCATATAACTTTATTTCTTGATCTCTCATTGTTGCTGTTGTTGTTTTTGAAGCAGTATTGAGATTTGAAGGAGAAAACGGCTCTAGATGGGGAATTAGAAAGTGAAAGTTGTTTTATTGGTTTACTGGCTCTGCCATTAACCATCTGTGTGACCCCTAAACAAAGCAGTAATATTTTGGGGCCTCAGTTTCCTTGTCTGTGGCACAGGGAACTTGAATTAGACCCTAGGTAGCAAAGTAGTAACCCGTGAATTTTATACAGCCCTGAGATAGGTTTTGTTCAGTCCACATAGGTGTGGTTTTCTACATTTTAATCAGACAGTCACAACATAAAAATCTATTTGTCAACATTATAAGTCAAAAGAATTCACATAAAATCCAGCTTGCTGATTGCTTGCTTGCTTTTCTACGTGCATCCATTCAACAAATATTTATTGAGCACTCACTGAATGCCACGTACTCTTCTAAGCACTGGATTTACTGCAATACACAATACAAGCAAAAAAAATCCATGCCCTCCTAGAGTTAACATTCTAGAGGATTTCCAGCTTATCTTAAAAATTTGGAAGATCTGGCGACATGGGGCCCATATTTCAATACAGTAAGAATTCTTGAGAAGCTGAGTAGTAATTGTACCTTTAGACTAGGTATTGGGTCCCACCTCTGCAGGTGTGGGGAAGGCCCAGCCAGGCCCTCACTTTACCTGTCTGGCCAATGTAGGCTTCTAAATTTGTGATGCTTGGACTAAGTGACCTCTCAGAGTCCTTTATTCCTAACAGCCAGGATTCTAAAAGTACAGGCAACATAAAATGAAAACAGTATTTTCAAGTGTGTTACAGAAAATCTACATCTTAATACTGTTACAAATTGTACAAGCTGAGCTGTGGATATATGTAAAAAAGAGGATATTGCCTCTGCCCTCTCTCCCTCCTTGCCCCAGTATCTTTCACTTGACTGTACAATTCTGGAAAGACAGAAATATACCCAGCACCTGCCATGTCTCCTTGGCTTCAATCCTGCTCCTTCCCTCCCTCTGTTGCTGCCCTCTGGCAGGCTTTTCATTCTGGAGATGCAGATTAGCTTTGTAAATAACCAGGGGTGCACATACCTTAGGTATCTTAAATGTTTAATTACCTGTCTAAAATTTTAGTTCAGCAGTTGGATGGAAATTAGCATATCCCTTTAACAAGATTCTGGAACATCTTCTGTTTGCTCTGCAATGTTATTTACTAACGGCATCATCATTCTCCTTCACAGCAAATGCAAGAACGCATGTGGGTGCCGAGTAATGGTTTTGTGTTTCAGGTCCAATGGGAATGGGCTTTGTAAAAAGTATGTGGGCTGGTAGGTACTAGAAAATTATTTGCAAGATTATTATAAGTCGTCTATCCTATAGCAATTCTTTTTATTTCTTTCTTTTCTTGTTCTTTTGCTCTTCCTTTCTTCTCTCTTCCTGAGGGGTTGTAGATGAGTCATATTTTGAGTCATTTCCTTAATAAGTAGCAGGTTAATGGTATCAAGATAGGGAAGAAGTCAGTCAGAACACCAAAGCTATTACCACACATCTTAATGGATATATACACACACATCTACACCCACAGCACACACACACACATATTCCAGTACTCAAGTGAAAGACAACTAAAAGATCATTTTTCTCTGTAAAAATTTTCATCTAATGGCTGAGACTTAGTAAGCCAAGTTTCCACCAGAGCAAAACTTTATAATCAAGTTATAAAAGCTTCAAAATAGCAAGACACGAGGGAAACCCTGACACAGTCTTAATTACACTGTCACCAGATACAATGTTAAAATGTACCTATAAATATTCCCTTTTAATCCTATGAATTAGTCCTGTAGATGTGTCTAGAATTATATTTCTAATGTCTGACCTACCTATCCCACCTCTGAGCAGAATAATTACTCTAGATCCAGATTAAAGTGGTTTCCTTTCAGTTAAGTTTCTAGAAATATCTCCCAGAAGCTGAAAAACAGCACCAAATATTAATGGGAACAATAATAAAAAATAATTTCAACAAGGAACTTTTATTGCTAACTTGTTATGTTCTAGGCCCTGTGCTAAACATGGTACCTGCCTTATGTTGTATAATCATCACGACTACCCTAAGACATGGTTCTTCTGCAGTTTATTTTCCATTTAACCCTTTGGGTCCATTTTCCATCTTTCCTCATCCTATTCTGTGCCCTGGGTGCTGACCTTTATAGATGTCATCATCGAGTTCCCACGCCTTCTGGCTTCTGTCAGGTTCCCAGAGTGGGATGAGAGTGAAGTCTGAGTATTTATTCTTCCACCTCTGTCTCTTTGGGGCCCTGAGCTAGCTCTTTCTCTGTCACCCCGGCTCCCGTCTGGGGTCTTCTCCTAAAGCTACCACACTCTCCTCAGCTTCCGGTAATTGCTCCCCTCCTCATCCCTTCAGATATGGGAGCTACTTTGCTCTCTCCAGGATTTTTTACCATCCTTTGTTGAGTGCTCTTATTTCTGCCTATACTCTTGTCACTAGTCCCTCATTAAACTCTCTCAGTTACTTTGAGAGTGCCATCTATTTTCTGGACTCTGAATAACACAGTACTACCATTTCCCTTCTATAGACTGAAAAAAAAAATTGAGGCTCTGACATGTTATGTAACATGTACAAGATTGTACAGCTAGTAAATGCCAGAGTCAAGATTTGAACTGAGATGTTAGCCCAAGCTCTTTCCCAATACTGAACAAGGTCTATAACAGAATCCCCATTATGTTGGTTTTCTGCAAAGTGTTAAGAAAAGCATCTGGACTTCCAGCCCAAGAAGAGTAGCTAGCTTAACTTTACCACTGTTGCACTGGGCCATGTTGGTTTTCTAAAGCCACCTTGGTTTTATTTTCTATAAAATGGGGTAAATAAGTGGTAAATAGACTTACTGTGGTGATCATTTTCCTAAGTATACAAATATCAAATCATTATGTTGTACACCTGAAACCTATATACAGACGGTTCCTGATTTGCAATGATTCAACTTAAAATTTTTCGCCAATCTTTCTACACATTCAGTAGAAACTGTACTTCAAATTTTGAATGTTGATCTTTTCTCAGGCTAGCAACATGTGGTACGATACTCTCTCTCAGGATGTTGGGCAGCAGTCAGCCACACATCACAGGGTAAATAATGGATACACTTACAACCATTCTGTACCCAGATAACCATTCGGTTTTTCACTTTCAGTACAGTATTCAATAAATTACATGAGATATTCAATACTTTATTATAAAATGGGCTTTGTGTAGATGATTTTTGTCCTACTGTAGACTCATGTAAGTGTTCTGAGCACGTTTAAGGTAGGCTAGGCTGAGATATGATGTTGGGTAGGTTACTTGCATCAAATGCAGTTTTGACTTACTTATAATGAGTTTATCAGGACGTAACTTCATCATAAGTTGAGGAAGATCTGTAATGTTATATGTCAATTATACCTCAAGAAAGAAATTAATACATAAATAAAACAAAATGGGGGAAATAGACTTGTTCCAATTATTGCTCAGGATTCTTGTAAGAATAAAAGTGAGATAAGAGATGTGAAAAGACCTTAAAAGGACGTGAGTACTATGTAAATTTAAGTTATTTCTCCTTGGGTAAAACAATTTGTAACAGCATTAGGATGTAGATCTCTCTATAAATACTTATGTATATATGTCTGTGTGTGCTCACACATGTGGAATGTGTCATATTCTTTCTGTAGGTTAAAACATCATTGTTCTTCCATGATACAAACCCTTTGTTAGGGCATCTACTACTATTTGTCCACAGTTCAAACTTATACGTGTAAGTCCTAACTATTAGGATCCCACATTTATATTCAATCAGTTTAAAAAGTAAGAAAAATTCACTTATCATTGATAATTCCCTGTGTAACAAGACACACCTATAACTTTAGGGAATATTATAATATAGACAGGAAGATATATTTTATAAAATGGCTTCACTCCCACAGGAACAGGAACGAGGACTCTTTTCTTAAATTGGGCTCATTTACGCTATAGCTGAGATATAAAATCCATACTGGTTATGGTTGAGATAAAAAAAATAAATACAGGCTTCTGTAAGGAACAGTGAAAAGATGGATTCCCCTCCTTTACATAAGCTGGGAAGTGGGTAGATATTTGACTATATTCTGGGACACTGGCTTGGAATGGGAATCAATGTTTTAATCCATAAAGCCTCAGGTCATGAGGAATCCAGGACAGCTCAGTGAGCAAGGTGCTCCCTGCTGTGGAAGTGGTAGCCAGGGAGCTCCCGGAGAACTCAGCAACTTGGCTGATGTTCACCGTCAAGCAGAGGCAAAGCTGGAGCCCCTGAGTGTTCCCTGGTCACCAGACTGCTCTGCTTATAGCTGCAGTGACAGTGGCCTCTTCCCCCTTTGCCAGGGTTGGCCAGCCACAGCCTCAGGAGGGAAAACTGGGCACTCAGCACCACGGAGATAAGCCCACCTTCCTTTGGCCATCTTTTTGGCTCATTCTCTGATACAGGGAATATCACGTAATTTGTTTGATGACTCAATTTTCTTATCAACAAAGTATGTACCAGCTTCCAGCCTCTTGCTCACAAGATTCCTAAAGATATTTTTAGGGACCCAAGAAAATGTTGCCACACAAAGATGAAGGACAATTAATTCTTTGTGTCTTGAGCTGGAGTTATCTGTGCACTTGTCACAGCCTCCTGATCTATGACCAGCTTTTAATTAGACAATAGGCATTTGGCATTCCATGCCTTTGACGTGCAAGATTCTGACTCAGGGCTGTGGAGGTTACTTATCCCTGAAGTTCCTGCTCACACTGCTTTCTAGCTGGGCAGACATGTTGAAATAATAAAGCAGAACAGTTAAGAGGCTGACCTGTGGAGTCAGGCAGGTTGGGTGACCTTGGACTGATTTCCTCTCTAAGCCTCAGTTTACTCGCCTGTCAAATGAAGATAAAAGCACCAACCTCACAGACATGTTTAGAGTTGTTTTTTTTTTAAGAGTTTTAATTAGAAGAAATGTAAGAACTTAGCAATGTGTCTATGCATAGTAAGAATGCAATGAGTGGTAACTCCAGCCTGTACATTTTTGACATAGCACTTATTATAAAAATTTACTTACATTTTTGCCTTTTCACACCTACCTCTCACTCTGTCCCTCCAGTGCTCTGAACTGTGCCTACTATACAGCAGGTGTTCAATAAATGTTGGATGTATGAATCAAGGACAAGTATAAGATGGGGTTTCTGCCCTCCAGGAGTTTACTGTCAAATTGACAGATAAGATGTTTACCAGATAATTAATAATTATGCTTGGCAGAAAGTAAGTCGTATGTGAGTTGTATACACAGAGGCAAAAGAGAGAGCTCCCTTCTGACCAGATGGGAAAGGAAGGCTAAATGGAGAAGGGGGCTTGGAGCTTAAATCATTCCCCTCCCTCTACTGGCCAATGCTCAAAAAGAATGTCACTCCACGCTCTGGTCACTAAAACACTGACGATATTTCCCCTCCATTTTCCTGGGTTTAGCTTGATAGGCAGCTGTATTAGTTTCCTATTGCTGCTGTAACAAACTACCACAAACTTAGTGTCTTAAATTAAAACAACACAAATTTATTGCCTTGCTGTTCTGGAGGTCAGACCCAAATCAGTTTTACTGAGCTAAAGTCCAGATGAAAACAGGGCCGGTTCTTTCTGGGGACCCTAGGAGAGAATCTATTTCCTTACCTTTTTCAGATTCTATAGCTTTTTCATTCCTTGACTCTTGGCCCTGTCCTTCATCTCCAAAGCCAGTGGCATAACATCTTCAAATCACTCATTGCTTCTGTCATCACAATGCATTATCTATGACTCTCCTGTAGTCAAATCCCTCTCTGCCGCCCTCTTGTAAGGATAGTTGTGATTACATTTAAGATCCGCTGGGATCATCCAGGATAATCTCCCCATCTCAAGATCCTCAACTTAATCACATCTGAAAGTTCTTTTTGCCATATAAGGTAATATTCACAGGTTCCAGGGATTAGGACTTGGATATCTTTGAAGGCCGTTATCCAGCCCACCACCATAGCCAATAAAATAAGGAGAAAGGAAGTTCCTACCAAACAATGTGGATTTGTTCCAGTCCATCTTAACACTGAATCCAGCAAATGTCAGTGAGTCAGTAAGACACATACTCAAGTCATACTGTGTCTCCTGTTAATTAGAATTTATTTAAATTCTTCCACTGAATCTCACTTGAATGTATGGATTTGAGCAAATGTTGTTTGCTACTGGTGCCATGGCAGGGTAAGATAGTCAATATTTCATAAGAAATAGAAACATGAAGCAAAAAAAGACCCAGTCAGAGATGCTGGGTGGGGTGAGAGGTTAAGGAGACTCAGCTGCAGGGAACAGAGTGCTCACAAAGTGAGAGAGGGCTTCAGGGCTCATCCTGGCTGGAACCAGGCTTGGGGCCATTTCTGTCCCAAAAGGCAGCTGCCGACATTCCTCTTTCCTTGAGAGAAATTTCCACAACCATGGGGAAAGGGCCAAATGAACAGTCAACATGCACCCTCTGAGCTTGCAGTAATAATCCCATTTCTTCACAGTAGAGTTTGGGCCATTCAAATACACAGAGAACTACGCTCATTATTATGAGATATTTGACATGTCCACAGTTCTTTTTTGTACACATATGTTGGGGAAATTTGATTGGTTTTAGCGTATTAGAAGTCTCCCTCTTTCTAGTACTCTCAATAGTTCATTTTACATTGTATTTAAAACCTCTGGAACGGGTCTTCTTCAAGGTGACGATGTAGCCCTATTTTCTTTTTAAGTTTAATAGCCATGTCTCCTACCAGAGGTGACAGTCTACATAAATGTGGTCACAATACCTGCCACCTACTTTACTCAGCAAAGACATCCACACTGCCAGCTGTCACGTGAAACCACCTTAATACTGCCATCCCATTGAGCACGTCACTGGTTCTACCCGTTCTCATAGCATCACGTTTCCACGGTGACTAATGCATAGAGCAGTGTAAAATTATAGATAACAGGAGAAAAGTAAGTAGCATAAATCAAATATGTGCTGCACATTTGGGGTTTCCAAAGCTGATCGCTGCACAGGTGAGGACATGGAGACTTGGCTTCAGTACGGATAACTATCAACAGGCTGCAGAGCTTCAAGCCCCCACCTCTCTACCCAGTGAGCCTTTTACATGCTGAAAAGAAGGGTGCACAAGTGCACAACTACATTATTTGTAGTCAATAAATGGGGCTAGATAAAGGTGCGGGCGTAACAAGGCACAGTCATGCTTCTGAGTCCCTCTGCCCCACACACGGAGGGTGGAATAGCTTCCTAAGGGCACCTTTTCCTCTCCTGTCTTTCACAGACCGGTCATCTTCCTAAGGCACTCTTCCTATCACATCACTTGGTGCTAAAGGACATGCAATGACTACCTGCCGGCTTTCTGGCTGAGCCCCAATTTCTCACCAGGGAGCTTGAGGTACCTCTGGTCCAGGTGTGCAGCCTCGTCACATTCCCTGAGGCTGGACTTCATCCAGGCTGGGCCCCTCACCACCCCACATGGCTCACCTGTTCTCCCAGCTCCACTCATCAACTACCCACCCTTCAATAGAGGACTTAAGCTGCGCCGCCTCCTTGAAGTCTTCTTGATACCTCTCTGGTCAAACTGACCTCTCCCTTGCCTGACCTCCCACCACACAGACTCTTACCTCACTGGATTATAAACATTTTCCCCAGTCACTGCTTCCAACTCCACTGCTTGACCTGCTCCACCTCCTCCACTGGGTGATGTTTTTCATGAGGCTATGTTGGCTCAATTCCATATCTTTCTAGGCACTTTTCTTAAAACACTTTCTAGACTCAGACCTGCTCCTTTTAAAATGTCTACCTCATATTTAATTCACATCTTTCTTCCCTCCCCTTCCCTGACCCTACCCTAGTCAAGACACTTTTGGCACATGAGAGTGGAGGAAGATGGAGGCCTTCTGCCCCTTGGATACCTCTCTCCTCTCTTCCTTGCACGTTTCTCCTGGTGCTAATCCAAGAGAACGAGGGAAGAGAGAGACCTCTCCCTGCTTCTCTGTTTACGGAGAGTTCCTGTCCCCTCCACGTTTAGGGCCTAATTGCTGTCCCACACCCTTTTATGCCCCTTCATGCCCTTGCCCCAGGTCGTACCAGCCAGCTCTCCCCTGATCTTTCCTCCACACCCTGGCAGTTGCCAGTGGCTTGATAACTATCAGAATGGCATCCATCACTGTCCCTGATTTTGAGGATGGTGGACAGTTTGGCAGGTTGATGACTGATTCTCCTGGAGTCTCCCTCTTGGCTTTGGGGTCGGAGGTGAAATACCCCATTCCCTTGTAGGGCATTAGTGAAAGGAGGAAGACCACCACACTACTTTACAAGGAGACCTCTCATTCTCTCCCTAGTAGGTTTCTCTATATTCATTTGGGTGAGCGGCTGGTAGAGATGGTTCCAGGGCTGGTTCTGCTGAAATCCCACCTCTCAGCAAGCCCTGGGGGACATGGTTGACTACCGTACTTGGCAGTTGTACAGGACTGTACAGTATGTATGGGACTAATCTCAATCCCTGAGCAATGGGAAACATTGCACTAGGCACCTAGCTTTCTCTCTAGTTCCTAGAATTGTGAAGCCCTAGTCTTCTGCTCCTTCATTCTCTGGCATGTGACACTTAATAGACCAGGTTGGTCACAAGATGGCAGGAAAACTGGGGGCTTCCAGCCTTCTCTTGGCTCCTCCTTTTGTGAGAACAGGTCAGCTAACTCCTCTTTCTTTGACGCTGACCTCAAAAATTGGGTGAGTTGGGATCTATGGTTTATAACATTCAACTTGATATACTGTTATAATTCTACTGAGTAATCTATTTTACATTACTGCTATTGTTCTCAATTCATTTAAGCAGGTGAATTTTTTCTCCCCAGTAAGGTAAAAGCTGAGATGATCCTTAAAGAACAAGCAGTGTTCAGTATTTCCTTTTCTTTATGCACAGACCCTACCAGGGTGCTATGAACATAATAGACAGGGACTACATATAGACTTGTTGACTTGACTGGGGAACAACAGGAGCTATAGACCTCAGGAGCCTGTGCTGTGGCAAACTGTGGTGGCTACCCACTGCCATGTAGAAACAGAGAGGGCAGAAGCTACATGCTGACCTATAGGCTGTACATGCATGATAGTCAAGATTAATTCTGGTCATCAAAAACTCAAGTAATCCAGAATTAAAATCCAGATTTATGGTATCAGGGGAATAAAATATACATATGATTGGATGTTTTCCTTTTTCTAAAACAATAATGTATTGCTTGCAAATCAGTAGAGTGCCAGAGAGAAATAGGCAAGGCAAGAAGAAGTAACTTGCTAGCATCCCTAAAGAAATGTTGGTTTTCCAGTTTTGAAATTTGGGGAAAGGGGTGTTTTTTTCTCTTCAGAAGAGAAAAAATAAGGAAAAATAAGAAATGGATCCCTAACTAAAAGCGAAAAATAACTTTTAGTGAAAATCTGAAAGCTAATGTTAATGAATCCTCAGGATACATATGTATGTTCCAATTTTTTATGCTGATACCCTGTATTTCTTAAATTCAAACATTACGTCAACTGAAAACGTGTGGTCCATTTAATAATAGCTATTCAGAACAAAGAAACATGACCACAATAATACTCATTTTTGGTCGTAACAGGCTTCCTAACATTAACAGGATGGAGTTAAAATGCTGAAATGTTAAGATCACTGCTGTGCTAAGCTCTTTATTTAATCCTCTTAACAGCCTATACAATAGATACTGTCATCATCCAGACTGATGAAAAGCTAGTCCAGCACCAAAGACAGTATAAGTAGCAGAGCTGGGATTCAAACTTGAGTCTAAGTACTACAGTGAACAGATCCAGACTAGAAGCTCCATATGTAAGAGGACATCCCCATTATCATCACAGACTTGTCTACCCAACATCTGACTATTTCCATCCCTAACTCCCCAGGTTCCAGCCACCTTCATCCTCCTGAAGATGACTGCAGCATCTTCCTGATTGGCCTCTTAACTTGCACCCTACAGTCTCTTATCCACTGAGATACCCGAACAATCTTTATAAAGCATACAACAGATTTGTCACACTTCGGCTCAAAATCTTGCAATGGCTCCATCTTACCCAGAATTAAATCCAAGGTTCTCACCATGGCCCATGAGGCCCTCCAGATCTGGCTCCTGGCTGCTCCTCTCCTTCCCTGGCCCATTCCAAACTCACTGGACTCTCAACTGTTCCCAGATGCAGCAAATGCCCTCAGGGCCTTCGCGCTTGCTGTTTCCTCTGTCTGGATTGATCTTCCCCCAGATACTCAAAAGGCTTATTCTCTCACCTTCTTCCAGTCCATGATCAAAAGTTATCAACAGACATCCCTTTCCACCCTCTTCATTTAAAAAATTTTTTTATTTTTATGAAAATTTTAAAGGTTACTTTCCATTTACAGTTATTACAAAATATTGGCTATATTCCCCGTGTTGTATAATGCATCCTTGAACCTATCTTACACACAACAGTTTGTACCTCCCACTTCCCCACCCCTATATTGTCCCTCCCCTGCCTCCCCACTGGTAACCACTAGCTTGTTCTCTATATCTATGAGTCTGCCTCTGTTTTGTTATATTCAGTAGTTTGTTGTTTTTTTAGATTCCACATGTGATATCATACAGTATTTGTCTTTCTCTGACTTATTTCACTTAGCATAATGCCCTTCAAGTCCATCCATGTTGCTGCAATTGGCAAAATTTTGCTCTATTTTTATGGCTGAGTAGTATTACATTGTATATACATATCACATCTTCTTTAGCCATTCATCTGTTGATGGATACTTAGATTGTTTGCATGTCTTGGCTATTGTGAATAGTGCTGCTATGAACATAGGGGTGCATGTATCTTTTCAAATTAGTGTTTTTGGTTTTCTCAAATATATACACAGGAATGGAATTGCTGGGTCATACAGTAGTTTAGTTTTTTGAGAAAATTCCATCCTGTTTTCTATAGTGGCTGTAGCAATTTACATACCCGCCAACAGTGTACAAGAGTTCCCTTTTTTACACATCCTCACCAACATTCGTTAATTGTAGACTTTTTGATGATGGCCATTCTGTCTGTCCACCCTCTTTAAATAGCACCCTCGAGGAGCCTCTGCATCTTGCCATGCTTATCTTCATAGCTGGTCTCACCTCCTGATATGCTAAATGTTTACTTCTTTGTTTCTCTTTCTCCCTCTTCTAAAATGTAAGCTTTTTAAAGGCAGACTCCATTTTGCTCACCTCCTTATCCTCAACACCCAGAGCAGTGCCTGGCACAGAGCAGGTGCTCAGAGAGTGTTTGTTGAATGAATCCATTCATTTGAAATCCCATCAGCCTTAATAGTTAAGGATCCATATATATGGGCGAAATGCTCTTCTAGGAACTATTTATTCTGTAAAATACCTACTACCTTGTGGATAATCACAATTACATATGAAAAAGCTTTAATGCCAACTGTTTAATAATGAGACAGTTCTGTCCTCTAATTCCTGCTATTTCATGGTTAGAACACTGCACAGTATTTTAATAATAATGTGGTCAGTCACAGCCTCCCTGAGATGGCATCGCTATGCCTTATCTATACGTCTGCACTTTCCTTGGCCTCAGTTCTCCTCCCTCGAGTGGCGGTAACAGCACCAAGACAACTTCAGAGCCCTTAATTTTCTCTTTCTACCTGGCTCTGCACTATGAAACTCAGCTTTCATTTTAATAAAATTCTCTCTTGTCCTAAACAGAAGTGGAAACCATTTAATCATTCTTTTGAGAAATAAGTGTGCTGGTAAGAGGAAATTTTTAACTATATAAATAATTTCTATTCTTGAGAAGGTAGAACAAAAAGAAATAATGAAAATATTTCTAAATAAAAAAAGTTCTCTATTTCCATAAAAATAACTTCTGCCATTCTTAAACCCACATATAGTTGGCCCTTTGTATCTGCAGGTTCCACATGTACAGATTTAACCAACCACAGATCAAAAATATTCCTTAAAAAATTCCAGAAAGTTCTAAAAAGCTTAACTTGAATTTGCCATATGCTGGCAACTATTTACATAGCATTTACATTGTATTATGTATTATATATGATCTAGAGATGATTAAAGTATATAGGAGGAGGTGTGAGGTTATATGCATACACATACTAGGCCATTATATATAGGGGACTTGAGTATCCTGGGATTTTCATATCTGTGGGGGTCCTGGACCCAATCCCCAGTGGATACTGAGGGACACTGTGGTGTCTGCAGGGAGAAGTCTGTACACTAATGTCTCTGTAGCAGGAAGCATTTGTCCTCTTCCTTGTCCTTCTTACTTTGGTTGGCTTGTTTCCCATCTTGAAACGGTGCCTGGATTGTCCTTCCTGTCCAACTTGTCCACTTTCCAAAATGTACAAAAAGCAGCAAAGAATCTCAGGCCACAAACTTAGGTGTTTGCAAAATACAGCATGTTAAAATTTTTCTATAAATTCACTTAATTTCAATTCAGGGACCCCCTCCTGCCGAGCTGAGAGAAGATTTAACTTTCAGATGATACTGGCTCTCTTGTGCTCTCTCCATGCTGCTGAAGTTGGGCCAAGGTCCCAGTCTTACCCTTCCGGCATCAGGGAATCCCTCCCATCATTGGTCATCTGTCCACTGTCACCCCAGAGACAGCCTTTGTCCCAGACCACACGGTCCTTGACTCTGCTACTTTGATGCCACACAGGTTGCTTCACAGATCTTGGGAGAAGCTGAACCCCTGTCTGGGGACCCAGTCTCTCTGATACCACAGGGCCATTTCCTCTGAGATCCTATCATGTACTTTGGATGCTATTAGGGAGCAAGACTCATGGGCTCATAGACCTTCCACTGAACCTCCCATCCAACAGAATCTCAGCTTAATCTGGGAAATGGCTTTGCTCTCAAACCTGACTCTCTTTAACAGACTTAGGTTTGGGGAAACAAAATCACACTTTCTGCAAATAAGAAAGCGTAAGCTACTTGCTCGAATGGAGAAAAGACAGCAGAGAGATGCAGGGAGAAGCCACATATGTTAACATCTTACAGTGGATACTGAAAGCCCCCATTGCAACCAAACCAGAAGATCCCTTCTCTGTTCCTGCATCTCAGAAGAAAATGTTGCAGCTCACTGTGGCTGGAGTTGTAGCTCAGTGTGGCTGGAGTGGACCTGGACTTGGGGTTTCAAGAGGCCCTGCGACCTGGACCCCTAAGGAATTCAGGCCCTCAAGCTGCTGTAGCCCTTGAGAAAAGGCCAGAGTGACTGGATATGCCATGAGTAGACTCAGCCAGCTCCACCTGCGCATCATGTGTTCAAAATCCACACACTGAAGGAGTTTTGGAATGGGTATCATTTTTTAATTGACCAATATAAACCTGTGAATATTATGTATCAATATAAATAATTTCCCTACAAAGTCTGGTCTGCATGCAGGTATTCTTTTTATGACTTAATCTGTTTACTACCATAAGAACTATAGTTTTATAAACCACCTTGTTTTCATTGTCCCTTCTTTGTAAAGAATCAAGTGATAACTTGGGAATCACCATCTTATGCAGACTACATTCTTAGCAGAAAACCAACAAAAACAAAGACTCAAGTAGTCCCCACACAATCCTCCCCCCAGGACTCTGCAAATAGCTGCACTTTTTTCTTTTGGAGCAACACAGTGCATGGCCAGCGGAGGTTTCTCAAGGAATGTGCATGCTTTAGGACGAATGGTTACAAGCATCCATGATCCCTGTCTTTACTCTGTCATTTTAGTTTTCTTTTTTCAGTTGTAATCCATGCCATTTTGGGAACCACCTTACATTCTTTTCTGGTACAAGGCTGTGTGTAAGTAGATATAACAGAAATAGTACGGGACAGCAAGGATAAGTCATGCTCTTCAGTAGCCAAGGTCAAAAGCAAACAGGATTCCTGCCTCCAAAAGAGAGAACTCATCATGAATGTGAAGAGGGCAAGTCTGGTAGAGAATGAAGCCTGCAGGGGAAGCCAAGGGAGTTACACTGTAATACAATCCCACAGAAGCCTTAGAAACTGATGAAAACTGGCTCATTAATGCATCCAATTACTCATCCAACAAACTTTTATTGATCACCTGCAAAATGTCAGATACTGTGCTGCAACTGGGGCTGATTAAAATATGAATATTCCAAAAAAAAAGTTTAAAGAAAGATCTATTGCAGTGGTATCACCATATGCCCATAGAGCCTCATTCATTCTTGTCCCCTTGTTTTCAATATTATTGACAATTATAATGGATAACAGTTGGTACTTTACATATATTATCTCATGCAATCTTCCAAGCAACCACATAAAGGATTACGAGGTCCTTCTTACAGATACTGGGGCACAGAGAAATTAAGGAATTTGTTAGTAAAGACAAAGATAGGTACAATCCCACTCCTGAGCATATATCTGGACAAAACTATAATTTGAAAAGATACATGCACCCTTATGTTCATAGCAGTACTACTTACAATAGCCAAGACATGGAAACAAATGTCCATTGAAAGATGAATGGATAAAGAAGATGTGGCATATATATGTATATATGTAAATACACACACACATACACACACACACACACACACACACACACACACACACACACACACACAATGGAATATTACTCAGCCATAAAAAGGAACGAAATACTGCCATCTGCAGCTACATGGATGGACCTGGAGATTATCATACTAAGCGAAGTAAGTCAGAAAGAGAAGGACAAAGACCATATGTTCTCTCTCTAATGGCACAAATGAACATATCTACAAAACAGAAACAGACTCACAGGTATAGAGAACAGACTTGTGGTTGCAGGGTGGGTGGGGATGAGGGTGGGGGAAGGTTGGATTTGGTGTTTGGTACTAGCAGATTCAAACTATTATATATAGGATGGATAAACAACAAGGTCCTATTGTATAGCACAAGGAACTATATTCAATATCCTGTGTAAACCATAATGGAAAATAATATGAAAAAGAATATATATATGTATAATTAAATCACTTTGCTATACATCAGAAACTAACATGACATTGTAAATCAGCTATACTTCAATTAAAAAAAAAAGACAAAGCTGGGCAAATAAATATTACAGTACCTTGAGCTACTGGGCATGCTCCTGCAGAGATATTCACTGCTAGTACTCCACGCTTTGTGTTTGCAACTTAAACATACACACACACTCACACACACACACACCTTGCTGGACTAAATATGTGTGATAAATATTTGCCAAAAGTTCATCTTTAAAATACTTGTTACCTTCTTGAGCTATATATAAATTTACCTACTAAGACCTGAAGATGTCCTATTCTCCCTTTGAGGAAAACTTCTAATAGTTTGAACTGCCAAAAATAAGCATAATGGCTGCTGAACCTTCCATCAGCCTGTGGATTCTGGATCAGTCCTGAGCTCCTGCATATGTGTTCTTTGTACCACTACTCTGCCCTGGTTTTCTGGCCAGAGTAAAGATGAACGGCTCCAGGCACCTGGACCATTCTATGGCTCATATCAACAAGGGAAAATAGAACCTTGCCCAGAAATGTCACTTGCCCATGTTGGATTCCTTTTAGTCCTGAATCACGACTGGCATAAACAGATGCTGGTCACCATAAGAAAAAATTGGCTGGAAGCTGTCTGAACTTAGAGTTGAAACCTAAAGCTCAATATTTGGGATTGCACAAGATGTCATTATGTTCTATTTTTGTGCCTGAGTTGCTGTAACTGAAAATGGGCATAACACTACTTGCTAACCCCTGTCAGAGTTCTGCTCAAGGATAAAGATAATACTAATTAAGCTCTTTCAATCCCTTGGTTGAAATGTTTACGTGAAGCAATAACATAAAGTAAGATTTTAGTAGCACAGGATGTTACTCAGACATTTTGGTAATTCGTAATTGTCCTTTGTCAAACCCTGTCCCCAAGGTATTTTCATCTCAAAGTAGGTATACCTCAGGCTAATATCCTTAGCAAGAGTAACAAACAAGAAAAATTATAAACTAACATTTTATGAATGTCTCTACTTCTAAAACTAATCATTATTAAAAGTCAAATACTTTGATCAATGGTACTGTCACATGACAATATCACTTTCCTGCTAACAAATAAAATTGAAGTACACTTATTAAACTTACCACATTTGCTTCATTAGTGGCCATCAATGACCTGTAATCAAGCAGAATTTATTGGTGGAATAGACATACAGACTTCAACTTGTTTATTTTTCTTTTCTGCTGTCAACATTAGCCAATGTTGTCATTGTTGTATATGCATTAGGAAAATATCTTCTCTGAATTAGAATACAGACCCTGTTGGCAATAATTTGGAGGGCATCAAGGATAGGTCTTGTTTCTCCCCTTCCTGCCCTCCATGTACTACTAGAGGGGCTTGGTGTTCACTGGTGGCTGTAAGTACACTGTCATGTCAATATAAAGATGGTACAACTGAGTTGAAAATGCATGTGGTATTGTCTAGTCCTGTAAGGGATTCTATAGCAATACTTTCCCATTCCTATTGTAGAATTACTTCCTCCATTGCATTCTAACCCATGCTTTGCATCCCAGCTCTATAGTTGTTCAGTGTGGCAGTGCAGTCCAAAATCAGCAAGGTCCCAAAGGGCTCATTTCCTCATTTCCCTCTCACTCAAGTATTGTGTCCCTTAAAGGCTCCAGGAAATAATATCTGGCCATGAGTGAAGGAATCATAACCCAAGGTTGAGTTTTAACTCTTGACTCTTCTGATTTCTGAATTCCAAATTAATCTTTTCTAAGTCACTTTGATCTGCAGCCACTAATATTTCTCTCCAAATCTGATACAATTTGGTACTTACTGCTTGCAGGCCAAGAGAAGGTACACAGATTTAAATGATTTGGCATCAAGAGTGTAATTCTTCAAAGTCCAATATTCTAGGCAGTGATAGAGGAGCTTTGGGTCTTAGAAAGGGATGAAGAGAACTAAGGAACAACCAGATACTCCTACTGGTATGTGAGACCAAGCTTCACAGAGGAAAATTGCATGAGAGTTAAAACATTTGAAAATTTGTATCAGAATATGTACAAATTTTATGAATAAGAATAAAAGCATGATTAAAATAAAATGACTGGCCAACCTAATGGCTTCAAGAGAATAATATTTAATAGAAGGATTCAAAAAAAGAATTTCACCTCCCTGCAAGAAACTCCTACTTTCCTCTTCCCCAACACCACCATTAATTGACAACATTAAGGAGGCGGGGACAGTATGAGTTTTATGGAAAGGTTATTATATGAGGTGCACAGAGCCTCACAGATGCATCACATCAGGATGAAAGAGGCGTTGCCATGGCTCACACACCCCAGGTGCTCAGAAGGAGTAAGATTCCATAGCTCACTGATTATAGTCATGAAATTTGGAAGCGGGTATATATTTCTGAAGTCATGGGAATTTTAATTACAGCTTGATCTTTATGGCTATCCATTGACTTTTCTATTACTGTCCACTTCCAAATTTGTACTTAGGTCTTGGGATTTAAAAAAAAAAGCAAAAAGGGATATTTCTGGCAGATGTTTCATTAAGGGGCCTAAGAAGCAGAGCAGATTCAGGCAATAGCTGCCATTATAGTAATTGTCAAGGTCAAGATAAAACTGTTTAAACTTTTTCACACTGAAGTTACACACTGTAAATACAATTTTTTATTCTGATTCAAACCTAAGCTGTAACCTTACACAGAGAAAATTCCCGTGCCCTGCATTTTCCACTACCTCATTATTCCTTTTGGTATCTTGCCTCACCTGAATGAGCCTTAGATGCTAGAGAAAGTAATGAGGATGTAATGCTTGATACTTTCGTTTCCTTTACTCTCCCCTCTTTTGCATAACATATTTGCATGATACATGTGGTAAGCTGTATAATGGCCCCTGTAAGATGTTCACACCCTAATCTCTGGAAAGTTGTGAATAATATTACTTTACATGGTAAAGGGGACTTTGCAGATGTGATTAAGTTAAAGATTTTGAGATGGGGTGATTATCCTAGATTATCCGGCTGGAACCAATGTTATATCAGCAGTCCTTATAAGAGGAAGACAGGAGGGTCAAAGTGAGAAAGAGGAGATGTGAGATGTCTCCAGAAGTTGGAGAGATGTGCTTAGAAGATAGAGGAAGGAGCCACAAGCTAAGAAATGCAAGTGGCCTCTGGAAGCTGGAAAAGGTGAGAAAATAATTTCTACCTTGAGGCTTCCAGAAGGAACACAGCCCTACTGACACTTTGATTTTTAGACTTCTGGCTTCCAGAACTGTGAACGAATACATTTGTGTTGTTTTAAGGCACTAACTTTGTGGTAGTTTGTTGCAGGAGCAATAGGAAACTACTACAGTGTAAAATGCCCAGCTTTGTTTCCTAAAGATACTTGCCATGTCTCCTTCTAAATTACTTCCTGTTTTGATATAGGACTACATAAAGTCCTGATGAAGCCCTCAGGAAACATCTGGTGGAGTCTGGACTCCTCAGGCAAATATACACTTGCTTCTCTGGTTAAGGAATTATCCTGTGTTTTTATGGACTAAGATATCCAAGCCTCCTGATTTCCAGAAGATTGCTTTTGGAAAAACTGTATTTGAGTGTAACTGAAACCTTAAACTTCTTTGGAAATGAAAGATAAGCCACTATTGAGTGAGAAGTTGTATGTTAACCATGAAGTTCCCAATTCCCACTTTCTATTTGAGTCTCCTTGAGTAGTTTATTTTCTCTTCATCAGAATGGAACAAGTATGCTTTCCATCAAGATGAAAACCCTCTAGAATCAGATGAAGACATCTTCTGAGCATGTCCACTCTTTTCATTAAGTGCAAAAACTCCATAATGCAGAAGTGCTTGTTCATATAGAGGTAGAAAATGGAGAAGGAGTGAGTCAAAAGGTCTATTTTCATCAAATGCCTCAGAGGAATTCTTTGCTGATTGAGAGAGAACAGTATTCATTAAAGCCATGCTATTTACTCAACTGATTTTTATAATGAGCTTGTTGCTGTGGTCTCAGGCCAAAGATACTAACAACAAAAACCGTATAACATAAAAATCAAGTTTAAAGTGGAAGTTAATTTCAAAGAAATGGAAAAGAGGGTGCTTTAATAGCATATGTTCTTCAGAGAAAAACTCACTTTTCTTATATAAGAGCTCTGTCAAAGCAGATGGGCTTTCCAGTAGATACAAACTCATCATGGAGAACACTGTGCTTGGAATTTCCTGCAGTTAAGTCCCTTCAGGAGCACTGTCTTGGAAGATGTTGATTACCAATACAATAAACATCTTCTGTTCATAAAACTAGCCATGCACAGTTGCCTTTACATTTAAATCTGCTTGATTAAAAAAAAACTCTATAAGAGTGAATCAAAAGGCAAATTAATCATATTATAAGCTGTTAGTTTTTCTACCTGGATATTCAACTGCTATTGAAACCTATAAGCCAGATCTGAACTTTTCATATTTCTTTAACCCAAGAGACTTCAATTGTCACCATTAAAAAGTACAGAGCTGATGATCTCCTAAGAGTTGCTACATATAAGCATAGTGATCCTCCATTATTCAAATAAATAGGTTAGAATGTTTAAAAATGTTTCAGAGCAATATTTTCAAAGACTGGCTCAAAATGTTAAAAATGACTTTTTTCTTCTAAAACAGTAAGCATGACCATGGAATGCAGACAAGGGGACAGAGCATGTTTCTGTTCTAAGGCAATCTTGTGATTCTGTACTGAAAAGTCTAGACCTTTTCTTGAAATTTTATCCAGCTCTGGATGACTTAAAAGAGATGTAGTCATGTTATAGAGGGTTTAGATGAGAGTCACAATTACAGTTGGGAATCAGAAAATTAAATCTAGGAGGAACCATCATAGATATTAGAAGGTTGAGTCATAATAATGGTTTTCAAGTAGCAGAAGACTTACAAGGCAGGAAATTATGGCTAGCTCATTTTCCTTTCAATTGAGTACAGGCCAAGAAGTTTCCAATGCAGCTTGAAACGAGCTGAGTCGATCGCAAGAAGGAATTTTCTCATGGTGACGTGTTTTTTTTTTTTACTCTTGGATGGTTTAGCAGCAGAACACTCAGGCCAGGTGAGCAGGTGCTGGTACCAGAATGGGAAGAAATCTCCCTCCCCAAGTGTCAACAGGAGGTTGGGAGCCTCCGGCACACCACTGTGTTCCCCCTCTTGCCTCACTGCTGGGCCCTTGCTTTCTTGCCTCTCAATCTTCTATCATCATTTTCAACCTGACTTTGTTAAGGTCCAGACAACAGACAAGAATTCAAAGAGCCCTCACTTTATGCTTCCTCTGAGGATTTCAGAGCTTAGTAAATGATTCTAATTCTTAGAAAGAAAAGCCAAAATTTTTTTCATGACTGCCGTGAAAGGAGATTACACAGTATTTCTTCAGGGGCCTTTACAAGTAGTTGCTGCACAGTGCAAACTGGAAAAACAGGACAGATTTCTCATGAGGGCTGGACCAGATGGCCTGTGCGAGGGCTCTCAGAGTCCTCCCTAGTTGTCAATTCCAAGAAAAAAAAATCACTGCTGGGCTTCTGTTTTTGTTTCCAACCTGAGTAACTGAAAATCAACCGGCAAGGAGGGTTTTTAAATGTATTTTGATTCTGACTCTCAGGAACAAGTTTTCAAAGTAATCTCTCAAAGCATGGAGGAGAGTGAAGTATGTTCAGTGCTGAAAGCCCTAAAGAGCATTTCATATCCAGGGTTGATATGTAGCCCTGTCCGATCATCTGTGCCCATGGGCTTGTAGATTTCTTTCTGACACACCATTTATTTAGAAACTGTGACACCAAGCACACTATCATCTGAAAGTTAATTTATGTCCAGCTTCAGAATATGTACAAGTAGAGAGCTGCTGCGGGGGCACTCTGGGGTCCTCACGACTCGGCAGCAGATGAAGAAAGCGGGTCTGGCTCTCTGAGTGCACAGCAGGGCTTTGCTTCTTCTAGAGATAAAAGCTTGAACCGCAGACTGTGCATTCGTATAGAAAGGAATTGTCCCTTCTAGAAGTGTTTCATGCACTGTGCTTTTTTCCTGTGTTAAAAAATGGGGCATGATCAAGGAGCTGCAGCATAGAAGCTAACAGAGCATAAGGAATCCTGCTCTTGGAGTCAGGACCTGAGTTTGGCCTTGACCCTTTCATCAGCTCCTTGAGTAACTCTAACCAAGGCACTGGTCATTCTGTACAAAGTGATGTGACTGAACTAGATGGAATGTGAAGTTTCCTCAGTGCCAACATCCACTGCTAACTCACTTATTTCTAGTGGTTACATAGGATTAAAATTTCTGAATATTGAAACGGACATTTGAAAGACTTTTTTGGCCTTAAATCCTTCAGTCTCCATCACTCTATTTTCTAATTCTGAAAAGAGTGGAAAACTGGTTGTAGAAATATTTGTAAGCATACAGCATGATTAATTTGCAACATCAAATCATTTTTTATTATTTCTGATGACTATTTCTCAGAATGGCTTTGAAATTCTTATAAGGAAAAGTATGAATCAATGCTTGTGAATTCAATTCTCATAAAGTGGTATTCTCTCCAAAAAAAAAAGTTTTGAAGAATACTCAAAGAAACCAAGAGTCCCATATTTTGATCAGATTCACTGGTCCAAAATCTCATCTGTTCATGAATTCATATACTAATGATAAACTATGCATTTGATGAAATGAATTTAAAAAATCAAAGTGAAACATGAATCTGACTTTCCTTTTTAATGTAATGGGACTTTTTTTCTTCTTCTGTCAGAACATTTCTCAAATTACCACAAGTGCAAATGTTTACAGAAAATTTTTTTAAAAAAAGAATGTCTATAAAATGAGCGCACTTCTAAAGAGGGTCACTGAATGGAGTTGGGATTAAGGGCTCCATCTGTAGCAACCCAATTGAAGATCTCAGCTAGAAGACAAGCTGTTTCTGGAAACACTTTGGATAGATTCCTTCACTTGCATGTGTGCACACACATACACGTGCACATATCGTGCACACACACACTTCCAGAATGGCAGAACTGGAACTACGCTTGCCTAACAACTTCCAGGAGGCTCCCTCCCCTCCTACCATTTTCTCACCATCCCATGGATGCCAGACTTCTGGCTGGTGCTTTGCAGAGGTGGAATAAACTCTATGAGACTGAATCAGCAACTAACTTTCGGGAAGGTTTCTCCACCTCCCATTCTCACCATTTTGCTTTGAGGAAGAGAGGAAAGCCCACACCCATGGGTGTAAGTGAAAATGACAATGGCAATCTTTACCCAAGAAAATGACATTTTAAATAACCAAGCTGCTCTCTTCTCTGGACTAAAATCAGATATTTCTATTTGAAACACAGCCACAGAGCTGGCACTGCTCCCCTTCCTCCTCTTCAGCCCACCTATTTCCTCCCACTTTTCCCCATGCGGAGGCTCGCGAGCAAATTCACACACACACACACACACACTCTCACTCACACACATACACACATTCAGTGCCTTTTACGTAATCAGCTGACAAGGTTGATCTTTCACTTCAATTGCTTTGATTCAAAATCTGCCCACCATTCGTGGGAGGTAAAGAACGGTGGATGAGACGTGTGCTTTAATAAAGAGGCTAGGGAAGGAAGAGCCTGGGAAAGGCATCTGGTCTGAGTCTTTTCTATGTAGTCTTGATTCTCTATAGGAAAATACAGAGTGTTATGGAATTCAACATAAATTCTCTTGTTTCAAACTTACAACTCTTAGATTTCTTTTTAACAGCTGCTAGATTAATTTCTTAATAGAACTTTGTAACCAGACACCTTGTTTAAAAATCTGAAATGGTTCTTCCATTGCTGATGTTCACCTTATGTCTTACTGTGTTGCCCTGACCTCCAGTGTATCATATCTGACTCCTCTTTGCCTCTACAAGATGCTCTCTTACCACTTCCCTGTATGAACCCTCTGCCCTACTCCATGATTTCTCAGCACAGCAGGCACAGTCTTTGGACAGGCTATTCCCGCTGCTGCAGTCTGTCTGCTCTCCTCCTCCTTTCTCAATATTAAGCTTCCCTGATCTTTCTCATGAAACCTCTCCCTGATTCCTACAGCCCCTGGTGAATGATGGCTCCTCAAACTACAGCAACAGTTTTTCTTTGTATCACTTAACATATGCAGCCTTTTTGTGTAGATATCTATTCACACTAAACTGTAAACAACCAAGAGAGGAACTACCCAAGAGAGGACTCTGTAACCACAGCATTTCACATAGTGTCCCACATATGTAGTCATACATTTTCCAGGCATTTATTGAGTAGCTATTATGTGCCACGTGCCAGGTTAGACTCTGGGGTTACACAGATGAGCAAAATCCAAACCTCAAGCTGCTACGGACTAATGGGGAAGATATAGATGTAAATGGATAAGAGCAACACTATGCAATCAATAATTTCCATATCAGAAGTAAGAATCTGATGCAGTGACGGCACTAAAGAACAAGTATTTAATGCTATAAGGGGTGGAGCCAAGGAAGGTTTCACAGAGAAGGTTAGGCTAGAGTTGGGTCTTGGAGGATGCATAGGAGTTTGCCTAACGGTTCAAGTAAGGTAGGAGAATTCCAGGGTAGAAGGACGAGCATGGAAAATGATACAGAGGCACAAAAAACCAAGAAGGTCCAGTGTACTATAAGGAGTCCTCTCTCAAGTAGGTACTTCTGATAAAACAAGTGGTCAGAGATAAGATAAGAACAGAGAGTGGTGACTGTAAAGCATGATGGAAGCCAGACCATGAAGGACTTCAGGTACCATGTTAGGTAGTCTGGATTTTATCCCCTGAGCTACAGAATGGCACTGAAGAAATTTGGGGATAACATTGTATCTGAAGTTATCTAATGATGACAACAACCTGATTGCTCTTCAGTGACTGAATGGTTAAAAAAAATTGTGAAACATACATACCATGAGCTACTACTCAGCAAGAAGGAGGAATGAACTATTGATACACACAATTTGGATAAGTCTCAAGAGAGTTATGCAGAATGGAAAAAAGCCAATTCCCAAAATATGATAAACTGTATGATCCCATTTGTATAATGTTCTTGAAACAAATTATAAAGATGGATCAGAGATTAGTTGCTGAGGATTAGGGACTGGGGAGGAGTACGTGGATGTGGCTATAAAGAGGTAGTATGAGGGAGCCTTGTGGTGATGAAGCAATTCTAATGTTTCATTGTGGTGGTAGTTACACAAACTTCTATATGTGGTAAAATTACATAGACATAGAAACATACACACACATGAATACATGTATAACTGGTAAAATCTGAATAAATTCTGTGGATTGTACCAATGTCAGTCTACTAGATTTGATGTGCTATAGTTATACAAGATATTCCCAGTGGAGAAAACATGATTGAGGGTACGCCAAAATTCCTTGTACATTTTTTTTGTGTGTGTGTATTCCTGTGATCTATAATTATTTGAATAAAAAAATTTAATGATGACAAAAGTGGTAAGTGTATTAACTCCAAAAAAAAAAGAGAAGTTTTCTAGTGGAGTTAAAGATTATTGCTCAGTTTCCTTTTTGTAAATAATTCTCTTAAGAATTTCAAAGCATGTTTTATGCAACTATATAACACAAGGTTATATTGATACAATGCATATGTTACAGATAAAATTTTTCTTCATGAAATTGGGTTCATTGATATTCAACTTGTTCTGGAACTAAAGTAACAATTTTAGAATAGGGGAGTAGCTCAGTACAAATGTGCTCAATTCTGAATATCAAAAGCTCTGAGATCATGTCCAACACTAGTAGCTAGATCATTCTAAAAAGTTATTTTAAAAAAACACCCATCAAACAAGCAAAAACAACCAAACAAATCTGGCTTAACTTGTGTTCTGAGTGATTTGGCTTTCTTAGGATAAAAAGTTCACATATGTACTTACATTTATGTGATATCTATCATGTATATATATATCATGTATACATCTATCATATATGGTCACAGAGTATACAACAAACTCTAACACGGTATGATGAACTCTAATATTAAAAATATATGCAAAACTAAAATAAAGGACCTCTCATGTATTAACAAGGCACAAGTATAAGAAACATAATAGTCCTGTGTTATTTACACACAAGATAGTCCCCAAGATAAATGGTAGGTGGAATCTTGTTCTCTTGCTCTGACAGTGACATTTGAATAGCAGATTGTTCTAGGGGATTTTTTTTTTCTCATCCTCAGCCTTGAAACAATAGTTAATTTTATGCAAGATTCTTGCACAATGCTGATGTGACGGTAATAGTGGCTTTGAGTATTTTATTCTTGCAGAATTCAGATACTCCATACAAGTGTATATTAATTTTTTCTAAAATCCCAAGTTCATGAGTTCCTGATTAATGGATGGTAATTACAGGCTATGATATGAGAGCTGTGCTTTAAAAATCATAAGGTATTAAATGAGTAGAAGGCGTTCTACTCATTTATCAGGGTTATAAGTAGGTCCTCAATGGCCAGGTAGCACCCTACAGCAAGGATGGAACCTGAACAAAGTCCTTGGGATGGCAAATAGGTGGCAGATATGGGCACAATGACTCGTGCCCCAAGATGCAACCATAACTCTGGAACTGAAACAGAGATGGTAACCTCAAAATGGACAAACAGGTTGGCTGAGCTATGACTATGACCCCCCAAAATATGACTTTCATAAGAATATCTCATAGTAGATAATTATTATGTATTTGTGTGTTTTCTTATTCATGGTCTGTTTTCCCAAGAATGCAAGCCCCAAACATTGTCTGGTTTCTGCACCTTTTTGTACCCAGTTTTAATAGGGTTCCTGATACAGAACAGGTTTTCAGTAAATATTTATTGACTAAATGAATACCTCTTCACTCCACAACACTGTTTTTACACCATTATTCAGTGGTAGACACTTTTAAAATTCTGACCAAAGCTATGAACCCTCTCCTCAAAAATACACACAGAAAGACTATATTTTTTATTTTCTATAGGATTCATGGATCCCAGATTAAGTTATGCATATGGAAATCATTTTCAAGGATGAGAATATTATTGTAAACACAATTAGCCACTGATTTTAGTTCCTTCAGGCATTCTCCTGATTATTTACCCAAGCCAATTACCTCCCCAACATGATGGCATTATTTTTTATGTTTTGCTATTTGTTATCATTAATAAATAGTCCCTACATGCACATTATATTTTAGTGACATCAATGTCAAAGAAAAAGATAACTCAGCTCATAAAAATATTTCTGCCATTTTTATAAAGTGTATTAGTTAGTTTCTCTCCCTCCCACTTCTGTCTTTCTCTCTTTCTTTCTCCAACCCTAAGAAAGTCTTAGTGTACATTTGGTATAACCTCCTAATCTCTTTCCTAAAGGTCACTCTAAGTAGAATTTGAAATTGAAAGAGAAAGGGGTTAAGTCACACTTACACAAACACACAAAGCCACCGGCCTGTCATCAATGGAACAATTCAGAATAAGAGGGGGAGTGGAAACAAGGTAACTTGTCCAGTCACCATAAACAACAAATAGCTCAAGTTATCCTGAAGACTGCAGATGGCTATCTTTTTGCCAGAAAAGAGCTGTCTTTAGTTGTCAGTAATGAAAGATGCCCAAGAGAATCTTACACACTGAGCTTTTGGTAAAGAGAGATAATTACCATCTAATCTGAGCTGAGCTGTATTACCAGAAAAAACTTAATGGAAATCTCCTGCCTTTATAAGACCAAACTCTTCCAATACACTGATCCACAAGCAAGTATGAAACTCTGCCACAAGAAATTAAGGGTGTTACTTTTTATTCCTTCTGGTTTACAAAAAGAAAGCTCAAGGTGCTGCTGGAGGCCACAGTTCAAACCACCTCTGCGATCTGCCTTAACCCTGAGTGTCTCATTCCCAGGGGCGCTGCCCGGGAAGGCAGCAGCTCCTCTCCATCTCCATCTGGCCAGCTGAACTGCATGCAGAGCAACGCCATGGCCACGGGGCAGAGGCTGGGTGTGTGCCACAGAAGCAGCAATAGAAAATGCCAATGCACTCGAGATTGCAGTCCTAGTTACCAACCTGTCATGGGGTCCCATTCTCCAGCATGGAAATATCAAGAAAAGCAGAGGTTCTCACACTGATAACACTTCAAGGAATTGCCTGGAGTCAGCTGCTTGCATCGTACTGCAGTTGGGGCAAAGAGCTTTAGCTATAATTTTTAGTGGGTCCATCCACCCCATTCATCGCTTTCTTTCTTAATGGCTCAAAAATATACCGAAACAATAGTGCTTGGTGTTTTTCAATGAGAAGATTTCCTGTTAAAGTTTCCTCTTAACTCTGCAAAGAAACTTTTTCAAGGACAACTTTTATAGAAATTGGTTTGAATGCTTATTTCAGAAACCTCACATGGGAAACATAGTCTTAGGTGTACCTTATTTTAATTGCATTAAGTTCCTTATATCCTAAAACCTGGTTCCTAACAAAGATGAGGAATAGTTAAATATAAATAATGGACAAAGTCATATCTGCAAACCAGAGTCATCAAAGCCTTTGGGAGATGCACCATAAGCTCTTCTCTACATACGCAAAGACCTTTAGAGACTAGAAGCACAGTAGTTTTAAAGAAATAAAGTCAGGAAGACTCAGCACAAAGCAGATACAATAAGGAGGCAGGAGTCACAGAATTGAATAATGGAATTTTCTACTTATCGAATTTCAGTCATTCCCTATTAAAGAGAATATCAACCATTACCAGGAAGATTTCCAACTCTAGAAAGCAACATAGAGGAAGAGGGAGCTTAAAAATGTATGAAGAAACCAGCGGTATTACAACAATTGACATTTTCTCCATATTTCACAACAAGGTCTGCATTGTATTTCAAGCAGTAATTTAGGTTTAAGTATGTCAGCGTTCAAACTAGCTTACCATTATAGGTGTTTCTTCCCTGCAACAAAACTTCCTTAAAAGCTTTCATACCATTTGTTCCCTTGGGCTTTCAAAAGATAAATTATACAGTACTAGATAGAAACTATTTTTAATAGTATAATCACAGAAACTACAGTCTACACCATAAAATAGGACAAGCACATTTGCTCTTGAAAAGCTGCCCTGATCTCAATACCAGTTTCCAGCAGCTGTGTTATTCTCTGCAGACTGGAAGTCATATGGCTCCTAAGGTATTCATAACACTTTAAAATATACAAAATGGGCCACAGTTTTTAAATCCTATACATACACAACACAACACAACCACCTTGGGTTTTCCTAAGGAGCTATTTTAAAGACACCTGAGAATTCTAAATTAAGCAGCCCACCAATGAGTAAGTCACTTTTCAAAACCGCTGAACTGTCTCCACTGCACCTGTATAGAACACGGAAACCCGGGAGAGAGAGAATCTTACATCCATACCTATATTTCATGCCAGTCTGCTTTGCGGTGGACTCTTTGAGAGAGATGTGATGCTGAGGGGTGAAGGTCCCCAGGCTGCGTGCGATGATAGCGACCGTGCGGAATTTGGCCCGGGCTGCGTTCACCACATTGGGGGCGGTGGAGCTCTGCTTGCTCAGAAGTCGCTCCTCGCCATTCCGACTCTTCAAATTATGCTCTGTGCAGGCTATGGAGACTTGCATTGCTTCCCCGGGCAGTGCACGGTCCCTCTCAGAACGCCGGAACACAAGCAGTCAAGAGAGGTCGAGCAGTTGGGAGGGTCTGCTTGTCTTTTAACCCCTCCTTGCTCCCCCTTCCTCGGGGCCGGGGAGTCCCTGCAGCTGACTTCAGAGCTAGGGAAAGTGGCAGCAGTCACTGCGGTGCAGGACAGAGTCCCAGGCACCGAGAGAAGTAAACAGCTAGCCCTGAAGTTGTCACAGCAGCTGGAGCGCGGATCAGACTGGCAAATCTTCCCGGACAGTAATCTCGGTTGATTAAACAGCCAAATCCATGTAGTCGGGAGGCTTGGGCAGACGCCTGGAGCTAAGCATTTGTGCTGACTGAACGCAGCCCTGCCAGGAGCCTGTCCGTGGTGCTTGAATGCGGGCTCGCCTCTGGGCGATGGCTCAAATCCACGCAGGCATACCGCAAGATGCGCCGCCAGCACCCTCTGGACCACAGGCAGGATGCTCTACTGGCGTGCTGAGCATCCCAAGAAGCAGCTAATCGCAAGCCGCTCCCTGGGGACCGGTGGTCTCCAGCCACTCCGGCTGTCAGCTCCCTCCCTGCCCCACTCCGGGAGGTCGTGGGGGCTCCTCAAGACCCCTCCCCACTCATTTTCAGGCGGAAGCCTGGGTCACTGTGTCCGCACCAACACGGGTTAGCAGCTGCACGCAGGAGCAGGAAGGTCCCTTTAAAGAGCTCCTCGCCTTTGTGTGCGACGCGAAGGCACGAATCACTTCCACCAGACTCTTGCTGTGATAGAAGCTGGAGAGCTGCTCTTAAAGGGGGGCTCTGCCCAGGCTCAGACCAAATCCCGCGGCGGCACAACAGTTGGAACCGGGGGAAGGCAGGATGGGGGTGCTCCTGCCACGGAACATGCCAGTGAATGAACACGTGAATACTCTGTGACTGGTTTGTTAAAACACAGCTTGAGATCCCTGTTATTAGCCTTACCAGCGTTTATTTCCCCTTTGTACATTACTTCTTAAGCCAATAACTTTGAAGTTTACTGAAAAGACACAGTGCAGACTTTTCAGAGTCAAGTTACCTAACTCACTGCCAAATCTCTTCTGGCTCCCAAAGGAGGGTGAAGGATGGGCGAGGAGGCAGCAATTTGGCACCACCCAGAAGGGGTCTGCACTAGGTAAGCTGCAGGTCCAAGTCACCATCCAGGAAGGTCCAGGCCAGGTGGCTGGAACTGTGTACACTGCCTGCTGGTCATCTATGACCCATTGGTGAGGACAAGCATTATCCCCAGGGCAAGGGTAGGCAGCAAGACACCTCCTGTCATCTCGGAATGTTCCTGTGAGGCAGGAACATTGCCTGGTTTAGTAGCAGGTGCAAAGCAACTCCTCAGTAAATGTGGTTGAACCAAACTAAGCACCAACTGGCTGATAACAATTTCTCTCTCCGTCTGAAATGCATAGAAGTCAGACAGTTTTTTTAATAGATGTACTTACAATAAAATTGTGCCTTCTGCACCATCAGTTCTCTAAAGTGGTTTCCAACAGAAACTGCTGTCAAGCAAAAAGGAACCGTGTTTAAATCAACAATATTTATGAGCACCATCTCTGTACTAAGCATTAGAGAGAAATATGGAGAAAAAAATATAGCACTATCCTTCTCCTCAAGGAACTGGCAACCTGGATGGGAAGGATAAAACAATCAGTCTTAAAGAGGCTAATGAACAATGTCAGAGGTACATTAGTGTTTAAATGAATGGTACCGACACCAAGTACACTAGAGTTAAGCAGGGGAGTGATTACAGGAGGCTAGAGAAAGTTCCTCATTTTCCTACACTTCTACTGAATGCCAGTTAGGTACCTGACTGCTTGTTGCTGGGATACAAAATAGCTTACATGGAGGCTGGACCTCAAAGAGCTCATGGATGCCCAGGCAGCCCTCATAGACTGCGGGACTTTGCCTGGGACATGAATTTGATTAGCTAGAGAGCAGAAGGTCAGTCTTCCCAGAGATTGGCTGGGGTGAGGAGAACACACACTGTGGCTGTGTCAATGTGATAAATATAAATATATATATATAGAGAGAGAGAGAGAGACAGAGACAGAGACAGAGAGAGACAGAGAGACACAGACAGAGAGAGACAGAGACACAGAGACACAGAGGGAGAGAGATGGCAGTTCTGACCACTTATTCCCAAATTAAGTTGTAGGAATGAAATTTTCAAGTAGAATAGGTACCTGTTTTGAATTCCATTCCAGACATAAATCATAACATCTTTTTTTTAACAACTTTATTGGACTATAATTGCTTTACAATGGTGTGTTAGTTTCTGCTTTATAACAAAGTGAATCAGTTATACATATACATATGTTCCCATATCTCTTCCCTCTTGCGTCTCCCTCCTTCCCACCCTCCCTATCCCACCCCTCTAGGTGGTCAAAAACCACCGACCTGATCTCCCTGTGCTATGCAGCTGCTTCCAACTAGCTATCTATTTTACATTTGGTAGTGTATATATGTCCATGTCACTCTCTCACTTTGTCACAGCTACCCTTCCCCCTCACCATATCCTCAAGTCCATTCTCTAGTAGGTCTGTGTCTTTATTCCCCTCTTACTCCTAGGTTCTTCATGACATTTTTTTTTGATTCCATATATATGTGTTAGCATACGGTATTTGTTTTTCTCTTTCTGACTTACTTCTCTCTGCATGACAGACTCTAGGTCCATCCACCTCACTACAAAAAACTCAATTTCGTTTCTTTTTATGGCTGAGTAATATTCCATTGTATATATGTGCCACATCTTCTTTATCCATTCATCCGATGATGGACACTTAGGTTGCTGCCATCTCCTGGCTATTGTAAACAGAGCTGCAATGAACATTTTGGTACATGACTCTTTTTGAATTATGGTTTTCTCAGGGTATATGCCCAGTAGTGGGATTGCTGGGTCATATGGTAGTTCTATTTGTAGTTTTTTAAGTAATCTCGAAACTGTTCTCCATACTGGCTGTATCAATTTACATTCCCACCAGCAGTGCAGGAGTGTTCCCTTTTCTCCACACCCTCTCCAGCATTTATTGTTTCTAGATTTTTTGATGATGGCCATTCTGACCAGTGTGAGGTGATATCTCATTGTAGTTTTGATTTGCATTTCTCTAAAGATTAATGATGTTGAGCATTCTTTCATATGTTTGTTGGCAGTCTGTATATCTTCTTTGGAAAAATGTCTATTTAGGTCGTCTACCCATTTTTGGATTGCGTTGTTTGTTTTTTGTTATTGAGCTGCATGAGCTGCTTGTAAATTTTGGAGATTAATCCTTTGTCAGTTGCTTCGTTTGCAAATATTTTCTCCCATTCTGAAGGTTGTCTTTTGGCCTTGTTTATGGTTTCTTTTGCTGTGCAAAAGCTTTGAAGTTTCATTAGGTCTCATTTGTTTATTTTTATTTCCATTTCTCTATGAGGTGGGTCAAAAAGGATCTTCCTGTGATTTATGTCATAGAGTGTTCTGCCTATGTTTTCCTCTAAGAGTTTGATAGTTTCTGGCCTCACATATAGATCTTTAATCCATTTTGAGCTTATTTTTGTGTATGGTGTTAGGGAGTGTTCTAATCTTATACTTTAACATGTACCTGTCCAGTTTTCCCAGCACCAATTATTGAAGAGGCTGTCTTTTCTCCGCTGTATATTCTTGCCTCTTTTATCAAAGATAAGGTGACCATATGTGTGTGGGCTTATCTCTGGGCTTTCTATCCTGTTTCATTGATCTACCTTTCTGTTTTTGTGCCAGTACCATACTGTCTTGATTACTGTAGCTTTGTAGTATAGTCTGAAGTCAGGGAGCCTGATTCCTCCAGCTCCGTTTTTCGTTCTCAAGATTGCTTTTGCTATTCGGAGTCTTTTGTGTTTCCATACAAATTGTGAAATTTTTTGTTCTAGTTCTGTGAAAAATGCCAGTGGTAGTTTGATAGGGATTGCATTGAATCTGTAGATTGCTTTGGGTAGTAGAGTCATTTTCACAATGTTGATTCTTCCAATCCAAGAACATGGTATATCTCTCCATCTATCTGTATCATCTTTAATTTTTTTCATCAGTGTCTTATAATTTTCTGCATACAGGTCTTTTGTCCCCTTAGGTAGGTTTATTCCTAGATATTTTACTCTTTTTGTTGCAATGGTAAATTGGAGTGTTTTCTTGATTTCATTTTCAGATTTTTCATATTAGTGTATAGGAATGCCAGCGATTTATGCACATTAATTTTGTATCCTGCTACTTTACCAAATTCATTGATTAACTCTAGTAGTTTTCTGGTAGCATCTTTGGGGTTCTCTATGATAGTATCATGTCATCGGCAAACAGTGACAGCTTTACTTCTTCTTTTCCGATTTGGATTCCTTTTATTTCTTTTTCTTCTCTGATTGCTGTGGCTAAAACTTCCAAAAGTATGTTGAATAAGAGTGGTGAGAGTGGGCAACCTTGTCTTGCTCCTGATCTTAGCGGAAATGGTTTCAGTTTCTCACCACTGAGGACGATGTTGGCTGTGGGTTTGTCATATATGGCCTTTACTATGTTGAAGAAAGTGCCCTCTATGCCTACTTTCTGCAGAGTTTTTATCATAAATGGGTGTTGAATTTTGTGAAAAGCTTTCTCTGCATCTATTGAGATGATCATATAGTTTTTCTCCTTCATTTTGTTGATAAGGTGTATCACGTTGATTAATTTGCATATACTGAAGAATCCTTGCATTCCTGGAATAAACCCCACTTGATCATGGTGTATGATCCTCTAATGTGCTGTTGGATTCTGTTTGCTACTATTTTGTTGAGGATTTTTGAATCTATGTTCATCAGTGATATTGGCCTGTAGTTTTCTTTCTTTGTGATATCTTTGTCTGGTATTGGTATCAGGTTGATGGTGGCCTCGTAGACTGAGTTTGGGAGTGTTCCTCCCTCTGCTATATTTTGGAAGTGTTTGAGAAGAATAGGTGTTAGCTCTTCTCTAAATGTTTGATAGAATTCACCGGTAAAGCCATCTGGTCCTGGGCTTTTGTTTGTTGGAAGATTTTTAATCACAGTCTCAATTTCAGTGCTTGTGATTGGTCTGTTCATATTTTCTATTTCTTCCTGGTTCAGTCTTGGCAGGTTGTGCATTTCTAAGAATTTGTCCATTTCTTCCAGGTTGTCCATTTTATTGGCACAGAGTTGCTTGTAGTAATCTCTCATGACCCTTTGTATCCTTTGTCAGTTGTTACTTTTCCTTTTTCATTTCTAATTCTACTGATTTGAGTCTTCTCCCTTTTTTTCTTGATGAGTCTGGCTAATGGTTTATCAATTTTGTTTATCTTCTCAAAGAACCAGCTTTTAGTTTTATTGATCTTTGTTATCATGTCCTTCATTTCTATTTCATTTATTTCTGATCTGAGCTTTATGATTTCTTTCCTTCTGCTAACTTTGGGGTTTTTTTGTTCTTCTTTCTTTAATTGCTTTAGGTGCAAGGTTAGGTTGTTTATTTGAGATGTTTCCTTTTTCTTAAGGTAGGATTGTATTGCTGTAAACTTCCCTGTTAGAACTGCTTTTGCTGCCTCCCATAGATTTTGGGTCGTCGTGTCTCCATTGTCATTTGTTTCTAGGTATTTTTTGATTTCCTCTTTGATTTCTTCAGTGATCACTTCGTTATTAAGTAGTGTATTGTTTAGCCTCCATGTGTTTGTATTTTTTACAGATCTTTTCCTGCAATTGATATCTAGTCTCATAGCGTTGTGGTCGGAAAAGATACTTGATACAATTTCAATTTTCTTAAATTTACCAAGGCTTGATTTGTGACCCAAGATATGATCTATCCTGGAGAATGTTCCATGAGCACTTGAGAAAAATGTGTATTCTGTTGTTTTTGGATGGAATGTCCAATAAATATCAATTAAGTCCATCTTGTTTAATATATCATTTAAAGCTTGTGTTTCCTTATTTATTTTCATTTTGGATGATCTGTCCATTGGTGAAAGTGGGGTGTTAAAGTCCCCTACTATGAATGTATTACTGTCAATTTCCCCTTTTATGGCTGTTAGTATTTGTCTTATGTACTGAGGTGCTCCTATGTTGGATACATAAATATTTACAACTGTTATATGTTCTTCTTGGATCGATCCCTTGATCATTATGTAGTGCCCTTCTTTGTCTCTTCTAATAGTTTTTATTTTAAAGTCTATTTTGTCTGATATAAGAATTGCTACTCCAGCTTTCTTTTGGTTTCCATTTGCATGGAATATCTTTTTCCACCCCCTCACTTTCAGTCTGTATGTGTCTCTAGGTCTGAAGTGGGTCTCTTGTAGACAGCATATATACGGGTCTTGTTTTTCTATCCATTCAGTCATCTAAGTCTTTTGGTAGTAGCATTTAATACATTTACATTTAAGGTAATTATCGGTATGTATGTTCCTATTCCTATTTTCTTAATTGTTTTGCGTTTGTTATTGTAGGTCTTTTCCTTCTCTTGTGTTTCTTGCCTAGAGAATCATAACATCTTATAACCTGCAGGTGAGGTTTAAATTACATTGTGGAATTTCATCCTCTACCTTCCGTGCTCTTCCCACTCATTTTAAAAAATAAATATACTGCCTACTGTTCAGTGGTTAGAAAGTAACTTCAGGATGGGGTGAGGGTTGTAGAAAGGGACAAATGAACCTAGGCTTCCTTTTTTACCCTCAACTCCAAGGAAGTAGTTCCTGAAGCAAAGCTTTTTTTCCTGGAATAAACAACAGTGGGCAGAGAGGAAGCAGATCATTAGAAGTTTTATTTTTTTCATGCTAAACTGGCTCATCGGGGATGGTCAATATGAATCAGGAAAATAGTCAAAGTGAAAAGAGGAAGAAGTGGGAGGAATCAGAATGAACAGCTCAGAAGTGGGGTGGGGGTGGGGATAAAGCATCCTGGGAAGCAAGACGGAGCATGGTGATTACCATAGGGCCAGAGGGGTCAAGAGCCAGTGGCTCTGGCTTAGGTACTGACTGAGGGGGAGGAGGTGTGGGAAGGCAGCTAAGGGCTAAGGTATGAGAGCTGCCAGTTCTACAGGGAGGAGGGAGAGTTTCAGGGTGTGTAAGGTCTGCACACAGTTAACTGAGTGGCTTTCAGGTTTGACAGGAACTAGCAGAGCAACACCTGAAAGCATATCCAAGACCAGAACAGGGCCTAGGTTATCAGAATAAAACATGCAAGGCAGAGCACTTCTCAGTCACCTACTCAGCCCCAACAGGACCAAGCAAGGCGCCTTGTTTAGAGCAGGCCCTCACTCTATAAATAATTGAGAGAGGGAGATTAGGAAGCTTAGGGGGGAAAGAGGGAAGCAGGGAGGAAGGAAGGGGTATGGGATGTTGCCAAAATCTTGGATAAACTTGAATCCTTTAAAAAAAAAGAAAGAAAGAAAAAGAAAACCCTGCACTTTCTAGTTTTGCACAGGCTGCTCACTTGAAAGGTACCAATAACTGCCCCACATTCATGTCTGCACCTCTTGTGTATAGGCAAGTATCCACCTTTAGTACATGCCTCAGAGAATCAAAGGACTGAGGCCAGAAGAATGCTCACAGTGCATCTTTCTGGCTGCCCATAGTGAGCCTTTCCAGATCTGACCCTACATGGGCTTTCTGACAGCGAGCCAGCAGCTTGGTGACATACCCCACCCGTGCTCACCCTTCACAGCATCAATGGAGCAGTAGGTCTCAGGGGTCCAGAAATTAGATAATGGTTGCTGTGAGAATGCTCATTCCTCCTAAGTTTGTGCTAACAGGCCACATCCCAATTAAGCTGGGAAAATTAAATTTCAAATATGTATCTTTCCATTGTCACACAATAGGATTTGGAGGATTCTATTATTATTTCAGGTTCAAATAAGACACACAAATGATATAAATATAGAAGTAGATATAGATATAGATGTAGCTATTGCTATGAATAGAATTGGGCCCTCTCCAAATTCATATGTTGAAGTCCTAACCCCCTAAGTATCTCAGAATGTGACTGTATTAGAGATAGTCTCTTTAAAGAAGTAATTGAGGTAAAATGAGGTCATTACAGTGGGCCCTAATCCAACATGACTGATGGCCTTATAAGAAAAGGAGACTAAGACACTCACAGAGGGAAGATCATGTGAAGACACAGAGAGAAGGAAGCCATCTGCAAACCAAGGAGAGAGGCCTCAGAAGAAATCAACCCTGCTGACACCTTGATCTTGGACTTCTAGCCTCTAGAATTGTGAAAAAAAAAATAGATTTCTGTTGTTTCAGCCACCCAATGTATGGTATTTTCTTACAGCAGTGCTAACAGACTAATACAGCTATAAATATTGTTTTTATTTTAATTCTTATATTATTGGTCAAGAGAAACTATTGGAATTCTCCAAAGAAATGCTCCTGAAAGTCATTATTAGGCCATGATGGATACCATTATCATGCCACTCTACACATCCTAAGCAAATATTACAAATGTGCTCCAAAGAAGAGTTCCAAATACAACCCATTTATTCCTTTCCACCAAGTCATGAAGCCTCTACATGGTGACTCTTGATACAAGAGGTAGTGGTTTTCAAGACACTTCTAGTACTTGTTCTTAATTATCTCCTTATTCTGACAGTTCACCCTTTTACGAGCTTGCTTTATCCTGGGCATCCAGAATTGGCAACCTCAGAAATGTCATGAGGCAATGGAGATAGGCCTGCACTGGCGGGCCTAGGCCTTGCTGTAAACCCAGCTCTGTCACTTTGCCTGTGACCTTGGGTGTTATTATCATTCCATATGCCTCTGTTCTTTCACCTGAAACAGAAGAGGGATACGTATTTATTTCCAAGATCCTCTTTTGTGCTATAAGATTCCCTGAGGTGCTTTTACAGAGAGATGTGGAGGTTGCAAGATTACAAAGAGTTATCACTTATTCTGCAGTTTTGCCTGGGTCTCAGCTGGTCTCTATTCATTACCTGATATTTGGGATTCTATGGCATTTATGTCAAAGGGTCACTGGGTCATGGTGACAGAGCTGGTTAGGAAGAGACCCAGGCTGGTTAACTTGCACCCTGTCTTCTCATGCTCGTCCATAGAGTCTTTATGGTAACATGGGAGGACTCTAGGGTGTGGACTCAGTCGGAGCTGGGTGTGAATCCCAGCTCTGCTCTGCCTCTTCTTCCCATGTGCCACTGAGGGGGATGCTTAACCTCCCTGCCTCTATCCTCATAGAAAAACAGGGTGCCCGAACATTCCTCTCCAGATGACTCTGAGAATGGCATGAAATAGTGCGTGACCCACAGCAGGCACTTGGTAACTGATCAGTATCCATTTCAATTTATTAAAAGCAGGCTTTTGGGAAGTCATTAACCTCCTCCCAAACAAGCTCACCCAGAGACCTCAGCAATTACCAGTATCAGTGACACTTACACAGCACTCCTATGTCCCGGGAACTCTTAGGAACACTTTACACATATTAGCTCACTTAATCCTCACATAATCTCAACAGGAGGTGCTATGTTATCAACTCCATTCTACAGATGAAAAAACAGGAGACACAGAGAAGTTAAATAACTTGCCCAAGGTGACGCAGGCAGAGACCTGGGATTTACCTCAGGGTAGCCTGCCTCCAGAGACTTGGTTCTTAACCACTGTGCATACTGCTCCTCACTGCGAGGACTTCCTCTGAGAAGGGCTTTAAATGGTGCCATTTTATGACTATAATTTGAAGGAAGTCCTAGTCTTACTATGAATGAGAGAAAGAAATTCAATATTGAAAGTCTAAACATTTCAGTACAATTAGATCAGCCATGCTTGGTAGCTTTTGAGTATACCTTTTTATCAACCTTTCAAATACTTCATAATACTTTATTCTTATTACTCAAGAAAAAGAAAATTTCCCAGTTACCTGGCAAATTTGTTTGATTAATTTCCCACAGATAAAGTCAGAACCAAATGACTTGTGCTGAGTCCACTTATAACTTATGGTTTATATTCCATTGGAAACCACGGCCTGTGGGAGCCCGGAAGCATTTAATTATGCAGCCAGGCAAAACTGGATTCATTCAAAACAGAAAAGAATCTGTTAATATCTGAAGAATTTTAAACATGCAAATGTACAGATGGCAAGCCACTTTATGTGCCTATTATTTGTGATTAAAAGAGAAATTTTTAGGGTGAGAATTTCCTATTTATTAGAAATACTTAACACGTGGGTTTGGAGAACAATTTATTACATTCTGACAAATTGAACCAGCCATGAAAATTAGCAGGGGCCCACATTTGCACAGGCACAGGTTTTGGAATAATAGAGAAAGTAAAATTGAGAGGCCAATAATAGAGAAAGTAAAATTGAGAGGCCAACTGAAGACACAGACCTACTAGAGAATGGACTTGAGGACATGGGGAGGGGGAAGGGTAAACTGGGACAAAGTGAGAGAGTGGCATGGACATATATACACTACCAAATGTAAAACAGATAGCTAGTGGGAAGCAGTCGCATAGCACAGGGAGATCAGCTCGGTGCTTTGTGACCACCTAGAGGGGTGGGATAGGGAGGGCTGGAGGGAGGGAGACGCAAGAGGGAAGAGATATGGGGATATATGTATATGTATAGCTGATTCACTTTGTTATAAAGCAGAAATTAACACACCATTGTAAAGCAATTATACTCCAATAAAGATGTTAAATAAATAAATGTTAATATGTCCTCGTAGAAAAAAGAAAAAAAGAAAAAGAAAACACTCAAGGCTATGCTGAATAGAAGAAATTTCCAGATGTCTACCCTTCCGCTTCACAGGAAGAAAAGTTTCAACAGAGAGCCCCTACCAGGAATCCTGAGGACAGGCTCAATACAAATCTTCTCATACTCCAGGCCACAAGTCCAAAACCAAATATAATTAAAGAATGGTTAAGCTTCTCAATGTACACTTAAACTATACCCTCAGTCACTGATATTTCCTTAATTTGAAACTTCTGACACATCAGATGTATCAGCAAGATCTCCAATATTTATCCATCACTTTATACATTCAAGGCAAGGTACCATAGTGCTATAGGAAGCAGGTGTGGAAGAATAAAAAATTCACAATTCAGACTATTATGCTCAGGCTTCTTCATGGAAAGTAATTTCTCATAAGCTTGTCTGGAACCTGGATGTAGAGCTGGGAGGAAATAGGGACAGAAGGCCTATTTATTTTTTTTACAAATGTCATTAGTTCTTCCTAAATTATTAGCCATTAGTATAATTTCTGCCATTGCCTTATAATACAACAAGCTGGTCAGAAATATTTGACATGTTTTTGGATAAAAGATTTTCTTAAAGAGCTTAACACACAGAGAATTTGTTTTCATAGATAATTAGAATTATTATACTTCATCCAATTTAAGATACCATTAACCACAAGATACATCGTTATTTTGTACACCACTAAAATAGAAATTGTGGCCAATTAATTACAAAACAATGCTTTTTTTCATCCCTCAAACTTTCAATTTTCAATTTATCAAAAGAATCTTTTTAGACTTACATTTTTCTGCCCAAAATTTCATTCTTGTACATACATACAAAAGAAAATGTAAGGGCAATAAATTGGTTAAAGTATTCCCAAAATGTATTCACATTCAGAATTTTTTTTTTTTTTTTTTTGGCTGCATTGGGTGTTCGTTGCTGCGCACAGGCTTTCCCTAGTTGTGGTGAGCGGGGGCTACTTTTCGTGGCGATGCATGGGCTTCTCATTGCGATGGCTTCTCTTCTTGTGGAGCATGGACTCTAGGCACGTGGGCTTCAGTAGTTGTGGCACGCAGGCTCAGCAGTTGTGGCTCACGAGCTCTAGAGCGCAGGCTCAGTAGTCACAGTGCACGGGTTTAGTTGCTCCGTGGCATGTGGGATCTTCCCGGACCAGGGCTCAAACCCATGTCCCCTGCATTGGCAGGCGGATTCTTAACCACTGCACCATCAGGGAAGCCCTTACATTCATATTTTGATGCTTCTGGATGTTTTATTCAGAGTCATCAATGTCCACATCTCTCCACACAGTCATCCTTTGTGTTGGTAACGCAGGAATTTTTTTAAAACGTGCTCAACTATAGTCTCTGGCAGTTTATTCCAAGCTGTGGACACCTAATCTGAAAGTTGTGATGCACACTTACAGGCACTGACAACCACATCTTGATGGTCACATAGCCGGGAGCAACTAGAGACCAAGTCACTATTTCAGCAAAGGAAAACTATGTGCTTCAAAGAATTGATGATTTCTAAGACAGTTTATTATAAACTCTTATTTCATGGCAATTTAAATCAAAATACTGTAGAAGGAAGGAAGGGAGGGAGGAGGGAAAGATTTTTGAGCACCCACTATGTGCCAGGCATTGTGCCACTATGTGCCATCCATTATCTCATTCCAGAAGAAAGGAAGAAAAAAAAGCTAGCCTTTGTTAAGCATGTAAGTTAATTGAGCTCTCAACTCAGTGTTCTATAACTCAGTGGAGTTACATAAGCATTCATCTTCACTCCTCCAAAACTGAGAAGTGAATCAGACTCCAAAAGAGCTTTCCACATAAAGTCACCCTTGCCCAATGGGGCTGAGAAAAATAAGCAAACTGAAGGTCTTTCCAAAAATATGTTAATGGGTAAAAATTCACTTGTTTCAGTTCAAATCTGTTGGTCTTCTTAGGGTGAGAAAAGCCACTATTACACATGTCACTCTACGGCATAATGTCTAATATATTTTTATAAAACATGTATTCTTTCACTTCTTTATTCTGTTCATTTTCAAAGGGAAGATGTTGTAAAAGAAGGAGATCTAAGATCCTATGGGATTCTTTCTCATTTAAGTCTTTCCCTGTGGCAGATCACAGGAAGTTCTTGTAAGAGACGCTTCAAGCTTTCACCACATTTAAAATGAAACTCATTTTGGATGATATAAATATCAGGTTCTCACCTTATGCTCCATCAAGTGCTCGTATTGTCTGAAGTTTTTATAATTTACATGCATTACTCTTGTAAGTAAAATAAAATAAAAATTTTAGCTCTCATGGTGGCTTCTAGAGTCAATTATAGTAATCCTGAGGATGAACTGACCCTTTTATTCACTATTCCACATCGAGCTGCAAACCCATCAGAAGGAACCATGTGATCACTGTAGCCACCAGCTGACCCCACAGCCACCTCGTGCCTCCCTTGGACCCACCCAAGAATTTCTGAGCCTTCTTTATGATACACCAGAAATACATCACCACATGGAACAACTCCTACAGCAGAACACCTACTGAACACTGGCAGAAAACCTCAGACCTCCCAAAAGGCAAGAAACTCCCCACGAACCTGGGTAGGGCAAAAGAAAAAAGAAAAAACAGAGACAAAAGAATAGGGATGGGAACTGCACCAGTGGGAGGGAGCTGTGAAGAAGGAAAGGTTTCCACACACTAGGAAGCCCCTTCGCGGGCTGAGACTGTGGGTGGCGGGGGGGGGAAGCTTCGGAGCCGCAGAGGAGAGCACAGCAACAGGGGTGCAGAGGGCAAAGAGGTGAGATTCCCGCACAGAGGATCGGTCCTGACCGGCACTCACCAGCGCGAGAGGCTTGTCTGCTCACCCGCCGGGGCGGGCGGGGTTGGGAGCTGAGGCTTGGGCTTTGGTCAGAGAACAGGGAGAGAACTGGGGTTGGCGGCGTGAACACAGCCTGAAGGGGTTAGTGCACCACGGCTAGCCGGGAGGGAGTCCGGGGAAAAGTCTGCACCTGCCGAAGAGGCAAGGGACTTTTTCTTCCCTCTTTGTTTCCTGGTGCGCGAGGAGAGGGGATTAAGAGCACTGCTTAAAGGAGCTCCAGAGACAGGCGCGAGCCACGGCTAACAGCACGGACCCCAGAGATGGGCATGAAACGCTAAGGCTGCTGCTGCCGCCACCAAGAGGCCTGTGTGCAAGCACAAGTCACTATCCACACCTCCCTTCTGAGAGCCTGTGCAGCCCGCCACTGCCAGGGTCCCGGGATCCAGGGACAACTTCCCCGGGACAAGGCACCGCGCGCTTCAGGCTGGTGCAATGTCCCGCCGGCCTCTGCCGCCGCAGGCTCGCCCCGCACTCCGTACCCCTCCCTCCCCCCAGCCTGAGTGAGCCAGAGCCCCCGAGTCAGCTGCTCCTTTAACCCTGTCCTGTCTGAGCGAAGAACAGACGCACTCTGGCAACCTACACGCAGAGGCAGGGCCAAATCCAAAGCTGAGCCCCAGGAGCTGTATGAACAAAGAAGAGAAAGGGAAATCTCTCCCAGCAGCCTCAGAAGCAGCGGATTAAAGCTCCACAATCAACTTGATGTACCCTGCATCTGTGGAATACATGAACAGACAACAAATCATTCCAAACTGAGGAGGTGGACTTTGAGAGCAAGATTTATGATTATTTCCCCTTTTCCTCTTTTTGTGAGTGCGTATGTGTATGCTTCTGTGTGAGATTTTGTCTGTATAGCTTTGCTTTCACCATTTGTCCTAGGGCTGTATCAGTCCAGTTTTTTTTCTTTTTATTTATTTTTTTAATAATTTTTTTCTTAATAATTATTTTTTATTTTAATTATTTTATTTTATCTTACTCTTTCTTTCTTTCTTTCTTTCTTTCTTTCTCCTTCTTCCTTTCTTTCTTTCCCTTTCTTTCTTTTCTACTTTTTCTCCCTTTTATTCTGAGCCACGTGGATGAAAGGCTCTTGGTGCTGCAGCCAGGAGTCACTGCTGTGCCTCTGAGGTGGGAGAGCCGACTTCAGGACACTGGTCCACAAGAGACCTCCCAGCTCTACATAATATCAAATGGCGAAAATCTCCCAGAGATCTCCATCTCAACACCAGCACCCAGCTACACTCAACGACCAGCAAGCTACAGGGCTGGACACCCTATGCCAAACAACTAGCAGGACAGGAACACAAACCCACCCATTAGCAGAGAGGCTGTCTAAAATCATAATAAGGCCACAGACACCCCAAAGCACACCACCAGACATGGACCTGCCCACCAGAAAGACAAGATCCAGCCTCATCCACCAGAACACAGGCACTAGTCCGCTCCACCAGGAAGCCTACACAACCGACTGAACCAACATTAGCCACTGGGGACAGACACCAAAAACAACGGGAACTACGAACCTGCAGCCTGCAAAAAGGAGACACCAAACACAGTAAGATAAGTAAAATGAGAAGACAGAAAAACACACGGCAGATGAAGGAGCAAGATAAAAACCCACCAGACCTAATAAATGAAGAGGAAATACACAGTCTACCGGAAAAAGAATTCAGAATAATGATAGTAAAGATGATCCAAAATCTTGGAAACAGAATAGACAAAATGCAAGAAACATTTAACAAGGACCTAGAAGAACTAAAGATGAAACAAGCAATGATGAACAACACAATAAATGAAATGAAAAATACTCTAGATGGGATCAAGAGCAGAATAACTGAGGCAGAAGAACGGATAAGTGACCTGGAAGATAAAATAGTGGAAATAGCTACTGCAGAGCAGAATAAAGAAAAAAGAATGAAAAGAACTGAGGACAGTCTCAGAGACCTCTGGGACAACATTAAACGCACCAACATTTGAATTATACAGGTTCCAGAAGAAGAAGAGAAAAAGAAAGGGACTGAGAAAATATTTGCAGAGATTATAGTTGAAAACTTCCCTAATATGGGAAAGGAAATAGTTAATCAAGTGCAGGAAGCACAGGGAGTCCCATACAGGATAAATCCAAGGAGAAACACGCCGAGACACATATTAATCAAACTGTCAAAAATTAAACACAAAGAAAACATATTAAAAGCAGCAAGGGAAAAACAACAAATAACACACAAGGGAATCCCCATAAGGTTAACAGCTGATCTTTCAGCAGAAACTTTGCAAGCCAGAAGGGAGTGGCAGGACATATTTAAAGTGATGAAGGAGAAAAACCTACAACCAAGATTACTCTACCCAGCAAGGATCTCATTCAGATTTGATGGAGAAATTAAAACCTTTACAGACAAGCAAAAGCTGAGAGAGTTGAGCACCACCAAACCAGCTTTACAACAAATGCCAAAGAAACTTCTCTAGGCAAGAAACACAAGAGAAGGAAAAGACCTACAATAACAAACTCAAAACAATTAAGAAAATGGGAATAGGAACATACATATCAATAATTAAGTTAAATGTAAATGGATTAAACGCTCCCACGAAAAGACACAGACTGGCTGAATGGATAAAAAAACAAGATCCATATATATGCTGTCTATAAGAGACCCACTTCAGATCCAGAGACACATACAGACTGAAAGTGAGGGGATGGAAAAAGATATTCCATGCAGATGGATACCAAAAGAAAGCTGGAGTAGCAATTCTCATATCAGACAAAATAGACTTTAAAATAAAGACTATTAGAAGAGACAAAGAAGGACACTACATAATGATCAAGGCATCAATCCAAGAAGAACATATAACAATTGTAAATATTTATGCACCCAACATAGGAGCACCTCAATACATAAGGCAAATACTAACTGCCATAAAAGGGGAAATCCACAGTAATGCATTCATTGTAGGGGACTTTGACACCCCACATTCACCAATGGAAAGATCATCCAAAATGAAAATAAATAAGGAAACAGAAGCTTTAAATGATACATTAAACAAGATGGACTTAATTGATATTTATAGGACATTCCATCCAAAAACAACAGAATACACATTTTTCTCAAGTGCTCATGGAACATTCTCCAGGATAGATCATATCTTGGGTCACAAGTCAAGCCTTGGTAAATTTAAGAAAATTGAAATTGTATCAAGTATCTTTTCCGACCACAACGCTATAAGACTAGATACCAATTGCAGGAAAAGATCTGTAAAATATACAAACACATGGAGGCTAAACAATACACTACTTAATAACGAAGTGATCACTGAAGAAATCAAAGAGGAAATAAAAAAATACTTAGAAACAAATGACAATGGAGACACGACAACCCAAAACCTATGGGAGGCAGCAAAAGCAGTTCTAACAGGGAAGTTTACAGCAACACAATCCTACCTTAAGAAACAGGAAACATCTCAAATAAACAACCTAACCTTGCACCTAAAGCAATTAGAGAAAGAAGAACAAAAAACCCCCAAAGTTAGCAGAAGGAAAGAAATCATAAAGATCAGATCAATAGTAAATGAAAAAGAAATGAAGGACACGATTGCAAATATCAATAAAATTAAAAGCTCGTTCTTTGAGAAGATAAACAAAATTGATAAACCATTAGCCAGACTCATCAAGAAAAAAGGGAGAAGACTCAAATCAATAGAATTAGAAATGAAAAAGGAGAAGTAACAACTGACACTGCAGAAATACAAAATATCATGAGAGATTACTACAAACAACTCTATGCCAATAAAATGGACAACCTGGAAGAAATGGACAACTTCTTAGAAATGCACAACCTGCCAAGACTGAACCAGGAAGAAATAGAAAATATGAACAGACCAATCACAAGCACTGAAATTGAAACTGTGATTAAAAATCTTCCAACAAACAAAATCCCAGGACCAGATGGCTTTACTGGTGAATTCTATCAAACATTTAGAGAAGAGCTAACACCTATCCTTCTCAAACACTTCCAAAATATAGAAGAGGGAGGAACACTCCCAAACTCATTCTATGAGGCCACCATCACCCTGATACGAAACCAGACGAGGATGCCACAAAGAAAGAAAACTACAGGCCAATATCACTGATGAACATAGATGCAAAAATCCTCAACAAAATACTAGCAAACAGAATCCAACAGCACATTAAAAGGATCATACATCATGATCAAGTGGGGTTTATTCCAGGAATGCAAGGATTCTTCAGTATATGCAAATCAATCAATGTGATACACCTCATTAACAAATTGAAGAATAAAAACCATATGATCCTCTCAATCGATGCAGAGAAAGCTTTTCACAAAATTCAACACCCATTTATGAAAAAACCCTCCAGAAAGTAGGCATAGAGGGAACTTTCCTCAACATAATAAAGGCCACATATGACAAACCCACAGCCAACATCGTCCTCAATCGTGAAAAACTGAAAGCATTTCCACAAAGATCAGGAACAAGACAAGGTTGCACACTCTCACCACTCTTATTCAACATAGTTTTGGAACTTTTAGCCACAGCAATCAGAGAAGAAAAGGAAATAAAAGGAATCCAAATCAGAAAAGAAGAAGTAAAGCTGTCACTGTTTGCAGATGACATGATGCTATACACAGAGAATCCTAAAGATGCTACCAGAAAACTACTAGAGTTCATCAATGAATTTGGTAAAGTATTAGGATACAAAATCAATGCACAGAAATCTCTGGCAATCCTATACACTAATGATGAAAACTCTGAAAGTATAATCAAGAAAACACTCCCATTTACCACTGCAACAAAAAGAATAAAATACCTAGGAATAAACCTACCTAAGGAAACAAAAGACCTGTATAGAGAAAATTATAAGACACTGCTGAAAGAAATTAAAGATGATACAAATAGATGGAGAGATATACCATGTTCTTGGATTGGAAGAATCAACATTATGAAAATGACTCTACTACCCAAAGCAATCTACAGATTCAATGCAATCCCTATCAAACTACCACTGGCATTTTTCACAGAATTAGAATTAAAAATTTCACAATTTGTATGGAAACACAAAAGACCCCAAATAGCCAAAGCAAGCTTGAGAACGAAAAACGGAGCTGGAGGAATCAGGCTCCCTGACTTCAGACTATACTACAAAGCTACAGTAATCAAGACAGTATGGTACTGGCACAAAAACAGAAAGACAGATCAATGGAACAGGATAGAAAGCCCAGAGATAAACCCACGCACATATGGTCACCTTATCTTTGATAAAGGAGGCAAGAATGTTCAGTGGAGAAAGGACAGCCTCTTCAATAATTGGTGCTGGGAAAACTGGACAGGTACATGTGAAAGTATGAGATTAGAACACTCTCTAACACCATACACAAAAATAAGCTCAAAATGGATTAAAGACCTAAATGTAAGGCCAGAAACTATCAAACTCTTAGAGGAAAACATAGGCAGAGCACTCTATGACATAAATCACAGCAAGATCCTTTTGGACCCACCTCCTAGAGAAATGGAAATAAAAACAAACAAATGGGACCTAATGAAACTTCAAAGCTTTTGCACAGCAAAGGAAACCATAAACAAGACCAAAAGACAACCCTCAGAATGGGAGAAAATATTTGCAAATGAAGCAACTGACAAAGGATTCATCTCCAAAATTTATAAGCAGTTCATGCAGCTCAATAACAAAAAGACAAACAACCCAATCCAAAAATGGGCAGAAGACCTAAATAGACATTTCTCCAAAGAAGATATACAGATTGCCAACAAACACATGAAAGAATGCTCAACATCATTAATCATTAGAGAAATGCAAATCAAAACTATAATGAAATATCATCTCACACCAGTCAGAATGGCCATCATCAAAAAATCTAGAAACAGTAAATGCTAGAGAGGGTGTGGAGAAAAGGGAACACTCTTGCACTGCTGGTGGGAATGTGAACTGGTACATCCACTATGGAGAACAGTATGGAGGTTCCTTAAAAAACTACAAATAGAACTACCATATGACCCAGCAATCCCACTCCTGGGCATATACCCTGAGAAAACCATAATTCAGAAAGAGTCATGTACCAAAATGTTCACTGCAGCTCTGTTTACAATAGCCAGGAGATGGCAGCAACCTAAGTGTCCATCATCGGATGAATGGATAAAGAAGATGTGGCACATATATACAATGGAATATTACTCAGCCATAAAAAGAAACGAAATTGAGCTATTTGTAGTGAGGTGGATCGACCTAGAGTCTGTCATACAGAGTAAGTCTGAAAGAGAAAAACAAATACCATATGCTAACACATATATGGAATTTAAGAAAAAAAGTGTCATGAAGAACCTAGGGGTAAGACAGGAATAAAGACACAGACCTACTAGAGAATGGACTTGAGGTTATGGGGAGGGGGAAGGGTAAGCTGTTACAAAGTGAGAGAGTGGCATGGACATATATACACTACCAAACGTAAAATAGATAGCTAGTGGGAAGCAGCCGCATAGCACAGGGAGATTAGCTCGGTGCTTTGTTACCACCTGGATTGGTGGGATAGGGAGGGTGGGAGGGAGGGAGACACAAGAGGGAAGAGATATGGGAACATATGTATATGTATAACTAATTCACTTTGTTATAAAGCAGAAACTAACACACCACTGTAAAGCAATTATACTCCAATAACGATGTAAATAAATAAATAAATAAATAAAATTTTTAAGTTCTTTTATCTATTATAAATTTATCACAAATTCTGCTGAGAGGAAACAGTGAGACATGGAAGCAAGAAGGAAAAAAAAATCATGCATTTATCCAGACTTCCAATTTTTAAGAGTTTTGTCAACAGCCTCTTTTGGTTTTCGGGTTTTTACTTTTCTACGCATAGTTTTGTGGCGGTTGTTACTGATGTTGCTGTTGTTGTTCTATATAAGTGAATACTGTTCAAGGTATGTATCAGTTACCTCATGCTATCACTTGGCATTTGTTCATTTGTTTTTTCATCTTTGGACATTATCTATCCTTAAGTCAATTATTTTTCCTCACCATGCATTGCTCACATTAATATGCATTTTTCATTGTTCAGTTGCCAAGTTCTATGAGGCAAAGAGGCAGAGGACTCAGCGCCTCCTCACAGGGCTCCCTTCCTGGCTGGGGCATGTACAGACATTCAGTGACGATTACTGCCTACCCTATTATGTGAGGACAATGGTATAGCCAATACACACTCTAGAGGAAGAGGGAGCGATCATTGGGAGTTGTGGCAGTTAGAGAAACTATGGTGGTGTCAGAAAAGATCTGAAAGATTGAGTACAGAGAATCTCCCAGGCAAGGAAAGAGAGTAGGGGAGAGAGGCTACATCAGCAGAGGAAGCAGCTGTAGCAAAGATGAGGAGGTGGAGGAGCTTACTGGGGAATAATGACTAATAATTTTGGATGGGACCTTGTTTGAAAAAGGGATTTACATAAGAAATTATGCAAAACAAATGTACATAAATCAATTGGAGTCTGTTGAGAACAGCCTGGAATAAAATTCTGGGTGAAGACTCCCCCCTCGGGGCAGTTGGGAGAGGTTGAAGGTAGAAAGTTCATCAAGGATTCTGATCCAGGGTGTAAGCAGTATTTTTGGAATATCCATCTGGAAGCCAATAGGGTGGCCTGGAGATGTAAGAGACTCAATACAGGAAGACAAGTAGGAGACTGCTGGAATCAGCCAGCCATAAGGTAAAACCTGCTGATGGAGGAATGATACTTCCTACTGCCAGTTCTGATAGATGGGAATGTTCACAAGCACTGTGAGCTGAAAAAACAGTCCACAAAATAATATGCACAGTATGAGCCTATTTTGACAGAAACAAAAATTACCTATCTCTGCAGATAAACAAAAAGATGAACGCAAATATATTCTTATATGGGATATATTAGATATACCCAAATACTATCAGTAGTTACCTGTGGGTGGTGGAACTATGGATAATTTTTATTTTCTTTATTTTGATAGTATATGATTTTCTGCTATGAATACATATTATTTTTGTATTATGGAACAGAAAAAGTGGTACCTAGAGAAAAGAAGTGATGATTGAACCATGAGGAGCCTGTAGGTATACTTATCAGGGAGAAAAGACTGATGACTTTTAAATTTTTTATTTCACAGCACCCAGTACAGTGGTATTAATGCCACTAAGCCAACTCAGCTTAGTTTTTAACACACAAGTATCTGGGAGCAGATTATCCTAGATGTGACCATTAAGCTTTGCTGACTGATGTGGAGAAAGTTAGCAAATTAAATTACTGTTTATTTGTTTCTCTACAGATTTGTTTTGGATTCCTGCTGGGGAGGCAGGCAAGAAGTGGTCTGATCCACTAATGACAGCAGTAGTTAAACATGGACTATTAAAGGGACTTTTGGTAAGAGTGACTATGAATTCTCCCAACCTAAGCCTGGATGACCCTCCCTGGAGTTGGCCTCTACTAAAAGGAAGGAACCTATGCAAGTCCGTAGTTAATTGAGTTAAAGCAAGCTGAGCTTCTTAGGAGAAAAGGACATGTTTCAACCATCCTATCACACAGTTGTGCAGAGGAGTGCTTTACTAATTCCCCTTGACTGAATAAATGGATTTATACCAATCCCTGGGGTAGTGCCAGAACTGGGTGGAAATCTGCTACATAGAAATCAAACCACTATGTTGAAACTTCTAAGACATCTCTGATGATTGTTGTTTTTCCCCAGTATTCTGCATTCACCCTTTGCCCTACGTTTTACTTGTTTTTTACAAAGTTCCACGGTGATGAAATGAAAGGGGGGAGAAATGTAATATGGTATTTCTGTGCAGATGTTAGAAATATTGACAAAGGAGTAGAAATGAGGGTTTGGGGAAAGGAAAAAATTGTAGCAAAAATCAAACGTAGGGATTGATTTGGAAGAGAGACACAAAGTTTGAGCATAATCTGCTGACTGAACTCCCTGGGGAGGTAGTTGGTCAGGTTTGGGAAAAGGTCAGGGTATTAGTTTCCTAGGACTGCCATCAAAAATTATCACAAACTTGATGGCTTAAGACAACAAATATTTATACTCTTACAATTCTGGAGGCCAGAAGTCTGACATCAAGGTATCAGTAGGGCTATGCTCTAGGGGACAATTCAGTCTTTGCCTCTTCCAGCATTCCTTGGGAATGTATTATTCCAGCCTCTGACTCCACCTTCAGATGGCCTTCTCCTCCATGTGTCTGTGTCTTCTCTTCTGTCTCTTAGACACAAGAACAATTGTCATTGGGTCTAAGTCCCACCTAGGTAATACAGAGCGATCTCATTCCAAGATCTTTAACTTCATTACATCTGTAAAGATACTTTTTCCAAATAAGGTCACATTAATAGGTTTCAGGGATTAGGACATGGACATATCTTTTGGGGGCTTCCCATTCAACTGACTGTAGTCAGCTTGGGAAAGGCATGGTTTAAGTGGGAGGAGGACAGAAGAAAGATGGGGAGAGGAGAAGGCTATGGACTGCACTTGCTTTCCAATCTGACAAGAGAGTAAAACTGAAAATACAACAAAACAGTCTGAGACTGTATGGGGATGTAAAGGCATTCAGAGTACAGGTTTGAGCAGCTCTCATCTGAGAGTGGTTTCTTTGATGGGGTGAGAAGAGAGGAACAAGAAGAGTTCTCCTCAGTCAAATGAGGGAGGTGGGCCTGCCCATGCCCCACACAGACGCTCTTTGCCCAGGGACGACAGGACTGGCTTAGGCATAGAGATCACACGTAAAGGATCCATAGGAAAAGTTCATCAATCATCACATCCATGGTGAGAATGGAATGGCTCGCTAAATAGAGGGCTTCTCTGGAAGGAGCATTGGCCTGGGCAGGAGGTGGGGGTTAGATAATGGTGTCTGGACTACTTGGGAGGTAGAAGCAGCATAACACAGTCAACTGGCAATGAAACAAGCAGGATGGAAGCTATGAGGTATACGAGCTATGGAGGAACTAGCAAGGCAATGATAAAACCCCAAGAAATGGCTGCTGGTTTTTTACTATTATTACCATATTCCGGATCAAGGTTTTTTGTTTATCTTTCTTTTCGGTAAAAGTTTGAACCATCATGTCAGCAGAGATGTTGAAATCTGGTAGTCATAGCATTATGTGGTCCAGGACGAGAGCATCTCAAGTTCAACTGGAACTTGAATTCCAGACTCAGTTATGAGAAAAGAGGATTTCAGTCATATGACTCATGTTAAGACCAAGGAGCCGGGAATGACATCAAATCCAAAAGGACTGAGCACTGCTCATTAAAAAGGAAGTTTGGAATCTGGACAACTTGAGACAGATAGTCAGGAACTGATTCAGCAGAATGGTCACTGAGGTCAAAGTGGACCAGTCTCTAAAATGGAAGGATAGTTCCGAAAATATTAAACCAAAGTACTTTCTAGTCCCCATAAATTACTTACAGGGAATTTGGATGTAATAATAAAAGATAATAATAAAAGATATAATGCTGTATAAATCAATAATTTTAACACTATGTTGCTGGGATTATAAAATATAAATATATATATTTAAATATTTTATACATTTATATATATCACAGTACATATAGTAATAATATATGGTATATAATAGTATATATAATATATATGTATGTATGTATATATGTAATAGTACAAAAGATGGGGAATGAACGGAACATGGAACTATACTGAAGCAAAATTTCTATGTTTTAACAAAATGAAGTTAATTTTATTCTGAAGTAGATTGTAAAAAGTTAAAAGTGCATATTGTAATCATCAGAGCAGTCAATAAGAAAATAACTGAAAGAAATAGCTTTTAAAAGTCAACAAAGGAATTGAAATATTTATTTAACAGAGAGGAAGGCAATCAACAAAAAAAGTAAGTCTAGAAGTACAAAATGAATTTAACAAGGTCACAGAATAAAAGATCAATATACAAAAATCTATTATATTTCTATATACTAGCAATGAACGATCCAAAATTAAGAAAACAAATTTATCTGCAACATCAAAGAGAATAAAACTCTTAGAAATAAATTAACAAAAAAGGTTCAAGTCATATCCTTAATACTACAAATACTGCTGAGACATTAAACATCTAAATAATATTCATATTCACAGACTGAAATAGTCAATATTGTCAAGATGGCAATTCTCTCCAAACTGAAATTCAATACAATCCCTATCAAAATCTCAGCAAGATTTTTTGTAAAAATTGATAAGCTTATTATAAAATTCATATGGAAATGCAGAAATCTTAAATAGCCAAAACATTTTGAATAAGAAGAGCTAGAGGACTTACACTATCTGATTTCAAAATTTACTATGGTCAATTGATTCTCAGCAATTGTGTCCAAAACAATTCAACTGGGAAAGGATAGTCTTTTCAAAGAATCGTGCTAGTACAATCGGATATTCACATGGAAAAAAACAAAAAAAGAACTCAGACCCTTACCCCACACACTACAAAAATCAACTCCAAATGGATCATAGACCTAAATTTGAGAGCTAAAACTCTAAATCAGGGCTTCCCTGGTGGCGCAGTGGTTGAGAGTCCGCCTGCCGATGCAGGGGACACGAGTTAGTGCCCCGCTCCGGGAAGATCCCACATGCCACGGAGCAGATGGGCCCGTGAGCCATGGCCGCTGAGCCTGCGCGTCCAGAGCCTGTGCTCCGCAACGGGAGAGGCCACAACAGTCAGAGGCCCGCGTACCGTAAAAAAAAAAAAAAAAAAACAACTCTAAATCATTTATAAGAAAACATAGGAGAAATCTCTGTGAACTTTGGTTTGTCAAAGATATGACACCAAAAGCACAATCCATAAAAGGGAAAAAATAAATAGGACTTCCTAAAAATAAAAATCATTTTACTTAAAAACATAACATTAAGTAATGTAAAGACAAGCCATAGACTGGTTTAAAAATTTTGCAAATCATACACTTGGTAAAGAATTTGTATCCAGAAAAATAACACAAGTAACTAATTAGAAAGATTTACAACCCAATTTTTTTTAAATGGGTGAAAGATTTTAATAAACATTTTACCAAGTGAAATATAGTAGGCATATGAACGGTTAACAAACACATGAAAAGAAGTTCAACCTCATTAGTCACTAAGGAAATGCACAAAAAAAATCGAGACACTCCTACACAACCACTAGAATGGCTATGATATTTTTAAATCCATATAATACCAAGAGTTAGTGATTATGTGGAGAAACTGGAACACTCATGCATTGCTCTTGAGAATGTCAAATAGTACAGCCACTATGGAAAGCAGTTTGGTAGTTTCCAAAAATGTTAAGCACAAATTTACCATATGACCAAGGAATTCTACTTCCAAGTATGAAAACATATGGCCATATATAAGACATGTACATGAATGTTCATAACAGCATTATTCACAATAACTAAAACCAGAAAATTATCCAAATGTCCATCAAATGGTAAGTGGATAAAAGTGCTATATTTATATAATTCTATTCAGCAATTAAAAGAATGGACTACTGATACATTTAACAACCTGAATCATCCTCAAAAACACTAAGCTAAGTGAAAGAAGCTAGACAAAAAGGCTACATCTTATGTAATTCTATTTTTATGACAGGTCTAGAAAGGCACATTTATAGAGACAAAACAGATCAGTGGTTGCCTGGGACTGGGAGTAGGAACAGGAATTAACTACAAATAGGCACAAAATTTTTTTTCAGGTTTTGGGAATATTCTAAAGCTGAATTCTGATTATGGTTGTACGATTTTATAAATTCACTGAAATTCTTGGCTAAAATCATTTATTTTGCATGAATTTTATGGTATAGAAATTATATATCAATAAAGCTGGGTTTTTAAACAAAAAACAAAGCATGACTTTGTTGAGAGAGAAAGTCTGTTTTTTTAAGCCCCAGACTTCCCTTTCTATATTAGAAGAAAAACTGGAGGTTGGAACATAGAATTTATTATATGCCATAGTAGTCAGAGGTCTGGGAAGTCTCTGAGAAGAGTTTCAAGCAGGATCAGGAAGCATAATGAGTTTAGCTTCTGTGGGATTCCCCAGAAGCGTCTGTGCTTCCTCCATCATAGGGCTGAGATACTAGAAACCCTACCTAGGTTGAGGGAGAGTCCAAGGCATCCCAAAGAAGTTCCATATTGGGCATGACCCTGGGTCTGGTACGGCTTGAACGGATGGCGGAGCAGCAATGGCAGAGCGTGGTGCCAGAGGCAGCCTCACACAGTCACCCACATTGTGGAGTGAGGCAACGAAGCAGCCAAGGATCATCAGGGCCTCCAGGGCACACAAGAGGTCACAGAGCACAGAGCTGTGCCCAGGCAGTGCAAGGTTTGCAGTCAAAGACACAAGGTGCAGCAGAATCCCCCAAAGACCAGGTGAGACAGCTTTGGAATACAGAGGAACCAGGTGAGCAAGGGACAACTCGGAGGAGGTCAGCAAGAACCTGGAGAATGGCAGGAAGACCAGCTCTGATGGGGAGCTGGAACTCTGAACTAGCTAAATGATTACCCAAACCTTTTATTTAGGAAGTCGACGGATTACCTTAACTTTACAGGCTTCTTCCTGCCCTTAGCAGAACTAGGGGCTTTAGAACCAGAAGAGGCCAGTCAGTAACAACTCCTCTTTCTGACCATTGATGGACACTTGCAGGATGTGAAAGGCTCCCAGTGAGCTGTCACCTTTGACCTCGAGCCTCCCAGGCTGTCCTGCCAGGAAGAACATTCCATGTCCCACAATGACCAACTCTTCTGGGTTTAAAGGGACCTCACTTTATCAGCTTAGGAAGTCTCCTTGCCTATCAGAGTGTGACTCGGGTCTTCTTAAGCGGGGTCTGAGCAGATTGACAAGGTGTCCAGAGATAATGGCTGGGGCACTAGCTTCTTGTCACTGAAATCTTCTCACTTTGAGCCTTAGGAGAACTCCCTAGGTACAGGAGGCTCTGCCAGGGTTCGCTTCTGCACTAAACACTAGATCCCAAGAGCATTCTTTGGTTTATACCTCAGGTGTTTCTAGATTCATTTACAGATCAGCTAACCCATTTGTAACTCTTTAAGTAACATTTTGAAGTGAGAGATCATTAAACAAAAACCAATTGGAAGCAGAATCATTCCATTTCCCTGCTAGTCAGATTGGATTGTCTGTATAAACAGCCGTTGTGTTCCACATCCAGAGGGGGATTTGCCGTTCCACAGCTAACACCATTGCTTAGGCCCAGCGGTCACTCACTCAACAGCACAGCACATTATTTATAGCAATATGGTTGTTTGTTAGCAAAGCTTCCATGCGGGGGAAGGAGAGGAAAGATATTTGGATTCCTAATGTTTTTGGCTTGGGGCTTTTTTTTAAAATTGAGTAGGAGTGAGTTATTTGATGTTACATGTAGGTAAATGAGAAAATATGTTCCTTCCAGCAAATAATTGCTTGATTTTAATTTCCCTGTAATTATTCTTCACTGTTAACTGTCTTCTGAATTCAAAGGCTGTCATGTGGAGGAGGGAGGACATTTGGGAACGTTGTTACGTAGGACAGAAACAGAACAGAGGAGAACAGGCAACCGGCAAGTTGGGGCCCAGGCTAAAGGACTGACAATGTGGGCTGTTCAACAGCACATCAGGCTACCCACGTGGAGATACAGTAGGCTTGCTGTCACTGCAAGTACTTCAGTTGTGGCCACAGTACCAGATGTCAGCATATGATAGAGAAAAGAGAGGATTTATAATACTTCTCAGAATGGTAGCTGTGTTCGATGGGTTCTGTCAGGCGGTAAGAAACCAGAATGGGTTTCGATGACGTGGGTTTGTTCTTTTGGCAAGTCCAACATCCCTCTTCTTTTCTTCTGATAATAGCATCCTACGTGTCAAGTGGGACAGACCCCACTCCCAAGCTCCTGGTGTGGGCATGTGACCCAGCCCAGATAGTGAAAGAGTTCCATCACCCACATCACAGTGATTGACTCAGGATGGCCATGTGACCCTGCAGTTCAATAATCTCCAGCTCAAATCTTGGACTTTTATTGGAAAAGAGAAACTCCTTTTCTTCTGGACTTGTAGCTAATCAAGCCTAAAGTAATCCAGGGGCTATTCCAAGGAAAGGACCTGCTGGAGCATGAACTGGAAGGTCAGTAGGGAGACTACATTCTCTAGTGGTCCATCTCCTGCTGGCCTCCCTCAGCAAGTGGTATCTGCTCTTTCCTACTCTGGTGCTTTATCTACCATGTTACAGTGACTCAGCTACTTGGTCTCTGCTCCCACAGGCTGCTGGGACTACAGACTGACTAATGGTAAACTTCTTATTCAAATTCCCCAAGAAAAAGAACCTGACTGCACCAGCCAGTCACCATCCATGTGATGCACCCAAGTAAAGTATGGCTGTCACACTCAGCCACCATGGAGTGCTGTCCTTATGTCAGGCACTGTTACAGACTGAATATTTGTGGCCCCCACCCCCAAGTTCATATGTTGAAGCTCTAACTGCCAACGTGATATCTGAAGGTGGGCCTTTGGGAGGTAATTAGGTTTAGATGAGGTCATGGGAGTGGGGGCAACCCATGATAGGATTAGTGTCCTTATAAGAAGAGGAAGAGACTAGAGCTTCAAACTTCTTTTTTATGTAATGATATTGTAGATGTGGAAGCAGTCTTCAGGATGTAGCTCTAGGCAGGGACCAGATCCCTCCTCAAACAATTGCCAGTGTCCTTTGCAATTTTAGGTTTTTACAGTTCCTTTTTTTTCTTTTTAATTCTCTTTCAGTTGCTGTTTTTAATTCTTTTAATTCTTTTTAATTCTCTTTCAGTTGTTCTGTTTGGATTTTTAAAGGATGTTGCCAAACAGAGAGCATCATGCATTCTACTCCTTCCCTCACCTACTACCCAATACCTTGTCCTGCTGAAGGCTTGGGCATCAGTTTTTGACAAGGGGAAGGAGATTCAAAAACAAAACCAAGCGGGGAACACCCAGGCTTGGCTAATATGACATGGCGATTCAGTCGGGTCCTAGCAGGTAAAGGATGGTACACTCACAGGGCATCTGAGGAGAGTGTACTACAGGGACTATTGACAAGTGGCCCTTAAAGGGAGTATATCTCTAAACCATGGTGCTTCAGGCTTAGTAGCAGCTTGGTCTATGACCACCCCTAGGCCTGAAGGAATAACTGGAAGGAACGATTACCAGAACCTAGAAACAGAGGAGGCTGAGTGCAGGCTACCTGGCAGAATCTGTGACCCTGCCCACAGGGAAGAAGCTCAGGGAATAAATATCCCTTGCCCCCAATCCCCTGCCAATTGGCTGAACCCAACTGGAAGCCAGAGGCCACAGGAGAATGGAGGAGCCTCGTAGGGGTATAAAGTAGAGTAGAAAAGGGTAGGACATGGCTCTGGAGCAGTAAATGGAAATTATTCAACAAACAGGGCGGAGGGGAAATGTATTTCAGCTACATTTTCCTTCAAGTAGGCAAAAATATCTCAAACCAGCATGGCCCATTGATAAGTCTTTACTGCAACAGGCCAATCCAGTCCTGCTTTCAGTAGAGAACAAAGACAACGCCTGACCAGACAATGAGCACCCACTCCTGTTGGTGGAGCCAGCTTGCCCTGCCTAAGGGTACCATGAAATGAGAACCTGCCCCCTCCACTAAGTGCACATTGACCCTGGAAAGGGAGGACAATCTTGAGTGATCTGTTTAAAGTGGCACCAGCTATAAAGGCTGGGTTCACCATCCTTCAGGCATTTCCCAAGAGACAGTTGAATACGATACTTCCATTCTTTCAGTCAAATACCTAATTTTAATCAAAATGTGAAGAAATATTATGTTTGAAAAGTAGGAAGTGAAAAATATTATAGAAAAGAAAGCTCAGGTTTCTGGGAGCATTGCTTTGCATTTAAGATTAAAATAGGAATACAACTGGTGCCGAAAACATAATGCTTTTCCACTTTTTAATTTAAAATTAATCCCCTAAAACCTAAAGACACAAATAAATTCACTGAAATTATTCAAACTCAGGAGTCCAACTAAGGCTGCTTTTTGTCTACCTTTTTCTGGGGAGAAGCTAATATGGGAGAGAAGTCACATTACTCTTCCATTTATTAAACAAATATTTGTCAAATATCTACCACATGCTGAACGCTGTTCTAGGTGCTAGGAACAGAAGGAATATTCCTAGATAAACAAGATCCATCCTTCCTTTAAGCAGTTTAAATTCTAATAAGATAAACAGGAAAACAGCTAACCACAATACAGGGCAGAATGGAGTACCTGCTAAAAGAGGCTCAGGTAATTTTGGGGGGCATGCCAAGCAGAGATTAATTCTGACTGAGGGAAATCAGAGAAGGCTGCATGGAGGAGGTAATGCTAGCTCTGGACTTTGGGAAATGAGCAGGATATTGTTAGAAGACACAGGGGCCCAACAGCACCTCAAGTCAAGGTCAAGTGTGAAGAGACATGGAAGCATGATGCAGACCACAGGGGGCAGGGTAGTACAGGTGGATGGGGTGATGAAAGAGGACGTTAGAGGGAGATGGAGCAGGATAGAGGTTTGGGGTCAAATCATGGATCATCTTAAATACCAGCTCACTTAACTCTATTCACAAGGTAATAGGGACTCCGATGGGTGCCGTGTCTGGTCAGGATGAATGTCACATATATTTTTTGTGGTTTTATTTTGAGTGTCACTGCCTATAGCTGCTCTATCTTACTGCCTTGTGTCTGTGCCCAATTTGTTTCTGTGATGGTAAAATCTATAGGGCATTCATCCCTAATGTGCCATATTAAATCCCTTCAACCAATGATATTAATGGCCTCAAACTGTAAATAAAATTTGGCTCACAGCACCCTAATGGATAATGGAAATAGTTCAATAACAACCAGATGAAGGAGCTAGAGCGAAAGTGGCTTGTTGGAACAAAGTAGCCTATAAATAGTCATACTGGGGCAGATAGGCCACTGTTGCTAAAAGGCCTTCCAACTAATCGGCTGAATGTTCCATAATTCAGTGTGCGTACAGAGAGGGGGCCCACACAGTCAACTCCGCAGGGGAAAGAGAAGGAGCCTGCTAATTAATCTCCATGTTCTGCCATTGTAACTCACAGCAGTTTCATTTCTACCAGGGCAACTGGTATTAAAAATGCAAAGAAAAAAATCAGCCTGCTTCCTTTATAGGCTATATTACTTAACCCCAAAGGCCAAATCAGGAAATGCTTCAGATTTTGATGTTCCAGAAGACTGGAGGATAGAAAGGAACTTGTGTGAAATAAGATTGACCATTGTAAAGTTACCTCTCTCACTGAGATGGAAAGGAAGCCAAAGGGCCCAGCTCAGCTCTTAGCAACTAATGCTTCATCTGCTTTAAGGCTCTGTTAAGAAAATGGAGCCAACTGAAAGGTCACATTTTCAGCAGTGAGCCTTTGTAACTAAATATCAGATACTGGAATGCCCTTGTGAGGAGTCCACAGAGAGACTTCACACAAACCTGGGAAGAACAGCAAACAGTCCTTGATGAGAAGTGGTTGAGCTCTGCAAACACTGCTCTTGGCTTGAGCAATGGCCACTGAGCAACTCTGAAGACAGCTCTGGGGATCCTCTTTGCCTTAGCACGGAAGAGCTGAGTGATGTCCAAACAACCATTCTCCACCGCCCCAGCAAAGTGCTGCGCCCAGGAGACAGAGCATTTGGCAAGGGATCTGCATGGACTGAACAGCCCCATCCCTGTAGCCACTGCCTTACTTTGAGGTGACATTAGTGTGTCCAGTTCTGCACTGACTGAGGTATGGTCCTGCTAAACACAAGCAGTGGAATAAGGTCTCACTCCGTCAGAATACTCCAAATAAATTCTTCACAGAAACTATATTTAGTCCCTCCTTGCTTATTATGTGTAACAGTTTATGTTTTCAAAGTAGTAATTACAGCTGTTTGTCAAACCTCTATATAAACAACTCTTGTTACATAAAAATCATCAGTTAACTGGCTGCAGAAGGCACTGTATCCTTGCACATAAATGTCAGAAGTGGGGAAAAAGAGGGAACATATCTTCCTTTTTTAAAGAAGCCCCAGTTTCCCCGCCCATCTCATCGACTGGGAATGCATCTCATGCCCCCACCTAAGCGAATCGCACAGCCAAGGGCACAAGCCACTGTATTTGGCTTAGACCAGTGGTTCTCAAACTTGAGTGGGTGTCAGAATCACCTGGAAATAGGTTGCTGGTCTCCTTCCCCAGAATTTCTGATTCAGTGAGCTTGGAGCGGGCCCTAAGAGCGTGCGTTTCTACCAAGTTCTCAGACTGCTGTTTATGCTGTGGGTCCACGCGTGGAGAGAGTGGCTTAGACAAGTCAAGGTTCACACTTAAGTGGAGGGAGAAAGCTGAGCCTCCCCTTAAACACACAGTTGCTTGGAGGAAAAGGAACAGAATCAGGGCTTCCTCAGCAAGGAAAAGGGTGGGTGTGCGGCTGTTAAATGGCAACCATCTGAGTCTCCTAGGTTGGAAGCCACTAAAACCTAAACTTTTTCACAAAGAGCCAATCTTTTGTGGTCTAGATTGAGCCCGGCTTCTTGCTCTCCTGATTAATAACACTCAGCTCTGCTGCTCCCAACAAGCTCAGGGCTAGAACTGAGGCAGAGCTGATTGACGCCAAAGATGGCCAATGGCCCATCGGCACTGGATGCAGCCCAGAGGACCCCATGGGAGGGCACATTTACCAACGCACAGCTGCAAGTAGCACCAGCTGGCAGGTCGTTCTAGTCCAATGTCTTGGGGGAACAACCTCCATTTTATAACATGATAAAAAACAAAATAAAACAATCAACCAATGACCTTGAATTACTCCTTTAAACTGAACTAAGCCGCACTTTATAAATACAAGCCTGGCGCAGCAAGGTGCCTTTTATGTGCCTTCTCTGTATGTGCAATAACACCCAAGTATTTAATTACAGCTATGCTATGAGCTGAGCCAGATATTACTGCTCCATCAGTGCTCTGAGAACATAAAGCATTCAATAATCTGTTAATTTGGTCTTTTCTTGGCTGTTCCTCACAAGGTAAGTTGGCTCCCTGCACAGTTTTGATTCTCATTAGTTTAGGGTTTAAGCTGTGTTAGGAAGGATTGCTTAGGGTCATTTAACCAAATTCAGGCATGGAGTGACTAATGGGTGCACTTTCTTGTTCAGAAAATCCAACAGGCAGGACATGAAAGCTTATGAAACAATGTGTGCGGGGAAACTGTTGATCCTCTTCTGCCATAAATTCCCATCCAAGCTCCCGCACTAAGACAGGAGTCCTCCCTGAGTACTTTGGGGATTATGACGGAAAGCATTATAGGTGATGCATCATGGGCACTTAGCTTTTCACAGCCACTTTATCACCAAGGCCCTGGGTATTTTTCCTTATATATTTGAAGTCAGCCAAGAGGCACTTCTAATCTGTTTGCCAATTCTGGAGGACAGTTTCTTTGAAGACAGCCTCAGTAACTCCATATATTGAAGGAAGAGAAAATATATTGTATACCACACTAATACTGCCTTTCAACCAAAGGATATCAGCTTCTTGAAACACAGTGCTGTCAAAGACAAATCCATTAGCTGTGCCTTTCTCCTGCTGATTTAAGCAGAATTTGAAATACAAAAAAAATAAACAACAAAAGAATAAAAGTGCTGGCTTATCAACTGTACACAGTATCGCTCTACTTCCCACCCAGTGGGAAAACAGAGAGGAAAATATACTGATAAGAGGTAAAAGAAAAGATACCACTTTCAGTCCAGTGATTTAGTTCTGGTATGAATAACATTAAGCATTGTGACAGGGGACAGATCCACATCATATTGTTCTCTGCCTGGCCACATGATTCCAGCATAGACGATGCTGAGGCAGTGTCCCAGGCGAGTGTCCTTGGCTGTTTGGTTCAATGATGCCCTCCGTCAGGGGCAGACCAGTGCTTCTAATCTGCTATGCTCAGTGTGTAAGACCTTTCCATTTCCTGGGGGTTCATCAGAGCCCAGGAAAAAGGTCCAACTCACCAGCAATGAGGAAACTAGAATTGTCACTGGAAGGGACCAGGGAAGAGGTACTTGGACAGTCAAGATCAGAAGTCACACTTCCTTCAAAAGAAGACTGTGTGAAAAATACAAGCTCTCGGTCTCCAACACAGCTTTGACTAACAAGGTTTTGATAGACATGCAGCAGGGTTTTTTACCTACAATATAATTAGATCCACCAAACTTTATGACTCTTTACAGACAGTTTTAAAATATAGTTAGCAGCCTAAATTTTAATTTCGTAGAGTATCTACTCTCAAAGAGCACACCTATGGAAATTTTAGGCTCCTTCTTGATGTTTAACTGTACACCTAAATTTTAGAACATATGAATAGATATTTTCATCAATATAAATCCACCCACCCAATGGGTGGGAATTCTCTGCTGCATCATCCTCTGAGGCCACCCACTAATGGGAAAGGATGCGCCTTCCAGGCCCAGACTCAGGAATGTGGCCAGATGAGCAAAAGCTATCAGCCCTCCTGGGAATGCTGACAGCTACTCTATCCAGGGACAAACATGTTCTATATTTCTGCCAGTATTATAATATATACCCAAATATTCAAGACAATTGCTGCACTCTTAGAACAAACTTCCTCCCTTCCTTCCTTCCATCCTTCCTTCCTTCCTCTTCCAAGGCATGTAAGCGTATAGCAGAACATATCACCACCTTAATTTAGATACGACAAATCACAAATGCAAATTAGAGGGTTTGCCACCACTCTGCCCACCCCGCTCCATGAACTTTATCATTTTACAGCACCTAAATTTAAACACGTAGAGTTGGAAGGAAGAAATTACCAACATAAACAAATATCATAAAAGAAAATATTCAAAAATGTATCACATTTCATTAAGAATAGTTTATTCAAATATATCCATAAGGAAAAGGTTGAGTAATATTTATTTCAAGCAACTCCATTTTAGAGCAGGCAACTGTTCCCTTGTGTACATCTGCCCAAGTAGGAGATTTGAGCCTAAGGAATGGGACTGGGTTTGAAGGGAGAGACAAGCCCCAGCTTTGAGCAGGTCGGAAGCCTGCAGGATGCTAGGGGAGTCAGAACAAGGCAGTGGCTATAGGTGGCTTCTGAAGAGAGAGCTCAGAACCAGGCAGATTGCAGCCAAGAGTCAGCCATTCTGCCACCAAAAAGAGTACAGAGTGCCAGAAACCAAACAGGTCACACCAAGGGAGAACAGAGAAAGGTGAGCCAGAAAACAGGGAGGCCTAGACAGGGTCCAGGGTGGCCCCCACAGTCTGTATGGATTGTGTTGTTTTTCCCCCAAGGCTGCTCCCGCCTGTCTGTTTCAAGAAGAGAAGTTCTTCCCTTAAAGTGGTTTAACGCCTCTAATTTACAAACGGATTGCATCTTATGGACACTGTGACTCAGAATTAATCACGTTTCCCATTTTCTTCTGGTCACCAAGAAGCTTAAAGCATAAAGCTTTGTTGCCTACTTGCAAGTACAGATAACCTTTTGGCATATGTTTCTCTGTATTAACTTTAGCTCTGGTGTTAATCCTGGTGTTAACATTACTATCCTTTCTCCCTACCCAGGATCCTTCATATATTTCTGCTAATTACCTTAAATATTAGTAATAAGGACAATTAGGCAATTAAGCATACTTCCTCTTATATATGAGTGATTTGTATATCCGAACTTTGGCTTCAGTCCATTCTTTGGAACTCAGAACACATTTTACCATAGAAATTACTTAAAGAGTCTATCTCACACAAGCCTATTTAAATTTACGTTGTACACATACTCAGGTATTCTCTTTGCTGGCTGTGTCTCCTAGCATCAGGTTTTCACCTGGTGCCTAGTAAATTATTTATTAGTAATCCAAACTCTTCAATGAGCAGGATATCTAACTTAAGTTTCTATTTTTCATAAAGATCTCTCTCCGGGTACCTTCCAACTTCTTAGTTATGCATCAAAGAATGATGAGAGATAAAGTAGACTCAAAAAAAACCTGTGCAGATAAAATATTAAAATAAACAGAGTTTCCTTATACATTCATAAAACCACTTATCAATTTCTAGCAAGAAAACTAGTCCTTGAAGGAACATTCTCGTTAAGTTATATGAGGCATTGACCTGAAGGTAGTTCAGGCGTTGAGAGAGGTCTGACTGTGACATCTGTCACCCATCCATCCTCAGGGTGTTTTGGCTCATCTAGCTGAGAGGGCAGAAATTCTCTTACATCATCCCCTGAGGCCACCCGTTCATGGGAGAGGGCCCTCCTCCCAGGTCCAGGCCCAGGAATGTGGTCAGATAGTCAAAACCATCAGCTCTCCTGGGAATGCTGACAGCTTCTCTATCCAACGGTGAAAAAGAGAATGGCTCCTCACTGATGGTAAGCACCCCTCATCCAGCTGTCAAACTTGGGAACACCACACTCTGCGGAGTGGGTGCATGAAAAGCTTGTTGAATGTATAAGTAGTATTAGCTGGAACTATAGGATCTAGGAACAAAGGACCGCATGGTACACAATAGGAGGAAGAGGAGGAAAAGAAGGAGGAGGAGAAAAATAATGAAATCCCCTTTTCCTGAACAAAAGCTGGCTTTGGACAAATTTATAAAATAGGATTTGAGACAGAACTGATTTGGATCGTGACTTCAGCACTTGTAAATTCTTCAAACTTGCTTTCCTCCCTGTTAAAAAAGGACAGCTGTCCCTGTTGCAGTCTACAGCCAACCACTCCCTGGTACACAAGTCCTTCCTTTCCTCCCTTCTCAAAGTTTATGATCTTGCCTCTCTCCTACAATTGTCTGTTTCTCCCTCCAAGCTGACTCATTCCGGACAACATTCAAAGATGCTATAGAACCTCCAATTTAAAATAGCATCTCCCAGACCCAACATCCCTCCAGCCACCATGCTGTTCATTCATACACAATAGAAATCCTCTAAAAGTTATTAATTGCTCTGATCAAAGCTTCCCCTGGCTTCCCTCAAACAGCTTTCATCGAGGTCGTTAATGAGCTTCATCTTGCTGAATCCAGTGGTCAGTTTTCAGCTCACCTTGCTAAAGCTGATTCCCCCAAAGGTGTGTGCTCCCCATTCCACAGCATGGAGCCATGCTGAGAGATGGATGCTGAACTAGAAATTACCTTTCCCAGTGACTCTAACCAGCCCCACAGCCATGTGTGGCCATGAAACTAGTTCTTGTCAATGGACAGAGATTTAGATCATAAAAGGTCTCATAGAGCATGGTAAGGAGCTTGGATTTTATTCTACAATTGGTAGGAAATCATTGGACTGTTTTCAGCAAGGCCTTCCTTCTCCTTGAACCTGCAAAGCTCATTCCTGGGCAGTTCCTCAGTGTTTACTCTTACATATTCCCTCTTACCATAGAGCTTTGCATGGCCAGCTACTTCTTATCTTTCCAGGTCTCTGGTCAAAGCCATTCCCACTAACTTACCCATTCAAATAGTGTGCCTTCCACCCTCCCTCACTCTAACTTATTTTTCTCCATAGCACTTATCGTTGCTGACATTACACATTATATTCACTTATTCTCAGACTTCAATACATTAGAATCACCTGGGCACTTGCTAAAAATACAGATTTATGTTCCAAATCCCCAGAAATTGGGACATCTGGGAAGGTGCCCAGCAATCTGCATTTAACCAGGTGACTTTGAGCCATGTATATGTACCTCAGATAGGTACCTGGACTCCTGGTCCAGTCAAAGAAGTGCTGCCCTCCACACTTGGCCCCCAGGAGGTAAATGATGCATTTTCAAAGAGGATGAATTTCTGTTAAGGGAGAACTTTTATTACATGGGACTATAGCTGGCTTAACTAGAAGAAAAGAACCATCTGGCTGGGCAGCTTGTTTCTCTAGAACATTTCTGAATTATTCCAACTGCACAAACCCTGTTCCTAAAGCCCTAAAGTCACTATGTAACTTCGAGTATGTTACTTCACCTCTGTGGCCCTTCACTGTCACTTCTATAAAATAAGATTATATTGAACTACATGTTATCTCTGATCCTTTCAATGCCAGGAGTCTTAACTATAGGTACTCATTTTACAGTGCTTATACCCTTAAGGAATTACATACAATAAGAGATCAACACTGAGCAACAGAGGGGTTTGTTACAAAAGGGAAACCTTATTATAGGCCCCAAGAACTATGTAACAACTTCCCGTGGCACCAAATAGCCAGTTAAAGTAAGTACTTTTTCTTAAGTACTTTTAAGAGCTGAGTCTTGCACAACTGCCAGGGAGTTCTGAACATTTGATCATAAACATTTCTGTGCTGGAAATGCTAAGAACCAGGGTGCTCATAACTGCACCAAAAAAGAATAAAGAAGGGAGCCCTCCCCAAGCAGAAAAATTAAAATAGAGACACTACATTGCAATTAGTAAACTTCACAAATGCTCAAAACTCTAACTGCAAAACACAGAGGACTACAGTATTATTATTCCATTGATTACCATTTGTCAAATAGTACAGTTTTGTTAAGGCATTCAAGAGAGAGAAATTAAGAGGGGAAAAAAGAGTTTTCCCAAGATGGCAGCATCAAGACAATATGAGTGGGTGAAGTAAATGAACTGAGAAATGGCCATAATGGCCAAATTATTTATTGGGCCAAGTACTGTGCTAGGCACTGGAGATATAAAAAGGTTAGAAAATAGTCTCTGTCCTCAAGGTACTGAAAACCATAAGCAGACAGTAGCAGTATAGTTCAGTGGTAACACAAAGGAAGCTGTGGTCCACTCTGCTTGGCGAAGGGCCAGAGGAGGCTTGCCACAGGAGGTGGTGCTTGAACTAGGACCTGAAGGATGAATAAGAGTTTGCCTGGGAGCATAAGAAAAAAAAAAAAAAAAAAGCCTATCGGGGCAGAAAATAATACAGGAAGATATCAATCATGTTACTGTGTTAGTACTTTTCTCTTTGCCATAGAATTCAGCCTGAATGTGAATTGGCTTTGGGAGTTACTTTGGCCAATAGAATGCAAGAGAAGTGACAGTGTGTCAAGTCCAAGCCTAGCCCTCATGAGGCTTTGCACACTTTCATCACCATCTCAGACCCCTGCAACCACCATGTGAACAAGCCCAAGCTAGTCTTCAAGAGGATGAGTAACCGGAAGGAAGAGAGCCTTCCTAAATCAGCCAGGCCCAGCCAGTCTGCCAACTGACCACAGATGCATGTCCAAGTGCAGCCAAGATCAGCCTGAGCTGGTCAAGATCACTAGTTTTTCTTCGGGTCAACCACAGACTCATGAGCCATAATAAATGGTGGTTGTTTTAAGACAGTAAATTTTGGAATGGTTTCTTATGCATCTATAGTTAATGGAAAGAGCTCCTTCCAAATTGAGTTTACAATTTTGTTAGGGCTAAGAAGAAGAAGAATGAATTGAGTCCTAACTTAGTGTAGTAATCAGCCTCTTGGAGTTTCCATTAATTCTTTTTTTTTTTTTTTTTTTGTGGTACGCGGGCCTCTCACTGTTGTGGCCTCTCCCGTTGCGGAGCACAGGCTCCGGATGCACAGGCTCAGCGGCCATGGCTCACGGGCCCAGCTGCTCTGCAGCATGTGGGATCTTCCCAGACCGGGACACGAACCCGTGTCCCCCGCATTGGCAGGCGGACTCTCAACCACTGCGCCACCAGGGAAGCCCTCCATTAATTCTTTTAAACTATCATAGTTTCCTTATATGAATCCTTAATAATGCAGCGCTCATCCTCTAGATCAGCCTCACAGATAGAGTAAAACAAAAGACTGAAGGGTAAAAAGAAAAATCTTCTCTTGTTATCATTCTGTTACACCCACCATGTTCATCACCTCCCCTGCCTGATCAAACACAGTACATGAAATCACAGAAGCAACCTCCTAGAAGAGGTCAATAAGAAAAGAGGAAAAGTAATATTCCTTTTTTTCACTAAATACATTCAGAAGCAATATACATAAATAACTAAACATAAAATGTTGGGTTTCTTTTACTGCCTATGTTGACTTTTAGTTTAGAAGTTGCCTGGTTTTGATGGTCTCAAATAGCCTCCACTCTTACTTCCTGACTTTGAGTGTAAATACACACTGTGAATTTTCCACAACTATATTAAATTGAGTCCAAGTGATCCACTGAGACAATGTAATCATCTGAGTGCCCAACTACTAAGAGTGATTTTAGGGGACTCAGGTAGAGCTACACATCCCAAGATAGATCCCCATGGCCTCTCTGTTCCTACATCCTACTGGATTATTAATTCTTTATCTATGCAAAAATCAGAAAATACAATTTTCTTCCTCTAGAAGAGAATGTGAAATTTTAAAAAAATACTATGTCTCTTCTTAGCCAAGCTTAATTAATATAACTCATCAGTTATGATTCAGCATGGACAAGGCACCTACCACAGAGAAAATACAACATCATGATCCTAAAAAGTCTGTTTATTCAGTTTTGTGTTGCAAAATGCCTTTCTCTGAGTTGATGAAAAAAAACCAAAAAACAAAAAAAAACAAAACAGTATTTACAGTCCAGTGAGCTAAATGAACAGCTTTGTTAGCTGACCTGTCACTTTGTGGGCAAGGCTGTAAAGAAGATAAAATTTGACCATGCTCTCTGCTTTTGTTCACAAGTTCATAATACTCTGTTATGTTTTCTGTCATTCAACTTTCATATAAAGATGGCACATGGGACACAGCATCTAATTTTGTTCCTTCTAAAACTCCACTAAACTACAGTAAGGAGCCTTTATCCCTCAAAAAAATATAAAACACATGTTACAAAATTGCATAGAACTAAATACACACGCACACAAGTACATGTAAAACTGATGAAATCTGAATAAGATCAGTGGATTATATCAATGTCAATTTCCTGATTCTGATATTGTATTATTCATGCAAGATGTTATAATTGGGAAAGCTGGGTAAAGGGTATACGGGATTTCTCAGAATTCTTTGTTTATTTTTTTAAAAGATTTTTTAGATGTGGACCATTTTTTAAGTCTTTATTGAACTTGTTACAATACTGCTTCTGTTTTACGTTTTGGTTTTCTGGCTGCGAGGCATGTGGGTTCTTAGCTCCCCGACCAGGGATCCAACTCCCACCTCCTGCATTGGAAGGCGAAGTCTTAACCACTGGACTGCCAGGGAAGTCCCTCTTCCTTTATTTTTTAAATTGAAGTATAGTTGATGTACAATATTGAATTATTTCTTATTATTACATGTGAATATAGAATTATCACAAAATAAAAAATCTAATTAAAAAAATAAACCTGAGAAAATAGGAAGAAAAAGAATGGGTAACATCAATAAAATTTTGGAAGCAGTCAAGCAGATAGATATGTGATAACTGTCTCAGGTGACTCCAGAAGCCAAATTCCAAGAAATCAGTAGGAAAGTTGAGAAGCAACCTTATTTAACCACAGAAGCTTCAAAAGGTTTGGGAACTGGTAACAAAAGGCCCCCTTGGAAATGGAGTGAAGAGAGGGTGAAGGCTAATGAAAGCAGGATCTGATAAAGACTCTTGTAGAAGTAGTTAGGTCCCTAGAGCCCCTCCCCCTTCTCTACCCTTGAAACTCTGCTCCTCCCCCTACACATTGCCAGAGACTGGAGCTCTGTTCCAGAGACAGTAAGCCAAAGGACCTCTGTACTGGGGACTCCAATAGCAAATGAGTGAGGGAGAGTCAAACCAAAAATAGAAAAGCAAAGTCAATGAATGGATACAACCAATGAAGGCCCCTCTACCATTTTCACCTTCTTGACTCCCAGACCCTTGATGGCCAAGTATTTATTCTCCAGGCTGGAAACTAAAAGAATAATTTAGGGGGAAGCTGACTAGCCCAAGAGAAAACACATGGAGATATTGATATTGCAAGTGTACCAATCAGGGTTCAGTCAGGAAATCAGAGCCAAGAGAAGTATTAGGGGACCATGGGGCTTATCCTAGGAATTAGAGCTTGCACAAATGTGGAGGAGCTGGGGAAATGGAAGTCTGGAGGAGAGGAATCAGAAGATCAGGGAAAGTGACTACTCACTGTGGTAGACAAAACAGTAACTCCCAAAGACATCCACATCCTACTCCCCAGAATATGTTCCCTTACATGGCAATAGAAACTTCATAGGTGTGATTAAACTAGGGATCCTGAGATGGGAGATTATCCTGGATTACCCAGATGGGCCCAATATTATCACAGCAGCCCTTATAAGAGAGAGGCAGGAGGATCAAAATGAGGAAAAGGAGATTTGAAGACAAACCAGAGGTTATAGTGATGTGTTCTGAGGATGAAGGAGTCAGGAGCCACGTAGTTGGCCCCTAAAAACTGAGAAAGGCAAGGAAATGGATTTCTCCCCTGAAGCTTCAAGAAGGAACACCTTAATTCTAGACTTCTGACTCTAGAACTATAAGAGAATAAATCTGTGTTGTTTTACGTATGGACACCAATGGGGGAAAAGTGGCGGGGGGAGGGTGGTGGTGGTGTGATGAATCGGGAGATTGGGACTGACATATATATACTAATATGTATAAAATAGATAACTAATAACAACCTGCTGTATAAAAAATAAAATAACATTCAAAAAAATCAATTAATTATTTTTTAAAAAAGAAAATTTGTGTTGTTTTAAACCAGTATGTTTGGTGTGATTTGTTATAGCAGACATAGAAAACAAACGCACTTACAAAAGCAAGGGTGTGGATAGAGCATACAGGAAATTTTCAGAAAGAGTACATGTTTGGCCATCCAAATGGAATGGTGAATAGGGGGCCCATGGCAGGTCTGTGGAAGCTATGGCTCTATGAGCACTGTTGTCAAGCACTTGATGGACTGAGGCCACTCTCAGTTAGCAGGGTCAGCAGGCAGGATGAGAGACTGGATCCCATGGGCTATACATCTGTATCTATATGTCATTGTCTCTGATCACTGTGACCTCTGAAAATAATGGCTCCTACTTCACCTCCACTTTCCCAATCTTACACAGGTTCCCCTCTTTGCTCAAGCTAATCACACAGGAAAGAGGGATCTGGGAAAGGTAATTCCCAATCTTAAATAGGAGCAGTAATGCCAACCTGACAAAACACAGCCAAGCTCTGGGGGTTTCCTTACAAAGGGCTCAGATAGCTCATCCCTCGGCAAAGTTCTAAGTCAACAAGCCCCACCCATGTGCTTGGAGCTTCCAATCACAGTTTAAATTTCTCACTCTTATAATCTGACAATCAAGGATTATCAAACACCTGGAAAGCTTTGAACATGAAAAATACATATCAAGATGCAAAAATCAATATCAAAACAAAAAAAGCAACTTGAAGGAAATAGAGACTATGCACAGAGAAGAAAATATAACACAAAACTAACAATTGAGGGACTTATTGGTCCAGTGGCTAAGACTCCCCACTCCCAATGCAGGGGGCCTGGCTTTGACCCCTGTTCAGGGAACTAGACCCCATATGCCGCAACTATAAAGATCCCCTGTGCCACAAGGAGGATCACACATGCGGCAACGAAGATCCCACGTGCCGCAATTAAGACCCAGTGCAGCCAATTAAATCAATAAATAAATAATTTTTTTAAAAAAAACAACCATTGAAATCACTGGTTTATTTGGAAAGTTAAGAGAAAATACTGCATCCATGAAATAGTACTAATAGGATGCTTTAAAAAAAGAACATTCTAAAAACTAAAAAGGGCTCTTAGAAACTTAAAACACATTATCTAAAATGAAAAACTAATGGAATAACTGAAGGGTAAAGTTGAGAAGATTTTTCAGAAAGAAGGGTTTTAAAAATAAAGAAATGGAAAGTAGAAGAGAAAATGTAAGATGACTAGAGATCCAGAGCAGAAAGTCCATCATTAGAAAAACAGGAGCACCAGAAAGAAAAAGTAAAAAATCAACAAAAAAAATTAAGAACATTTCCCAGAACTGAGGACGTTAATTTCCAGATTGAAAGGACCCAGCCCATAGAGCACACAGCACAACGGGTACAAGTCAGCCCACACCAAGTGACTTCATCATAAAGTTTCAAATATTGGAACAAAAGAAGAGATTCTGTAAGCTTCCAGAGGTTAAAAATTAATGTCAACAACAGGCCAAATACGGAAGGTAGAAGACTACCAAAATGTCTTCACAATTCTGGAAGTAAATTACTTCCAACATATAACTCTTTATCCAGCCAAGCCATCAATTAAGGGGAAAATAAAGACATTTTCAGACATGCAAGATCTAAAACATTAATCTCGCAGGCACTTTTTCTAAGACACTAGAAGGTTTATTCCATCAACGTGAGGAAATAATCCAAGAAAAAGAAAAACACAGAATACCGTAAAAAAGAGATCCAACCAACACAGGATCATGTTGAAGGGAGTCTTCTTAGCAGTAGAAGGGAGACACTAGAATGGCCGCAATGCAGAGACAAGTGGGGCAACCCGCCGGATGAGAGAAGTGTGACTCAGGAGATAAGATACTCTCCCCAGCAGTGTTCTAACCGGACTATGCTCTAAACAATGTGCTCCACCAAGAAAGGGAAATATACTTTGACCAGGAAAGAAAGGAATCCAGCTCAGAAGTCAAAGCACATTCCCTTGATGAGAGCACAGGAAGTTCCAGGATGACATCTCTGAAAAAGACCCCCAGAGCATGCAGTCCATCGAAAGTCATAGAGGCCACCAGGAGGGTCTCCAAGGAAAAAAACTGGAGCTGACAGATTACTTGATATAATTTACTTTGTAAAATCTTGTGTTGAGAAACTGTTGGAAGTCAGGGGGAGAATTTGCAATAGGTATCAAGAAAATTAAGCAAACTTTAAAAGGCAATTATTAATTTCAGGGAAAAAGTATGAAAACATAATCATAATGGACTATATAGTTGGTGTTCTTAGCCAACTTCTAACTGCCAGCATTTGCACACAGCATGCTGGAAGTGTTGAGGAATTAATGGTCCTTGGGAGCAACGCTCCACAGATTTCTGACAGGTTTATTAATATATATTATACCTGTTAATATATATTAACAGGTATGTTAATATAGTATATTAACACCTTAGCTCCCTTACCTTCCAGGTGGGATGCCATGAGTAGTGTGTTCTACACCATTTCCCAGAATGTCCCTCAATGGAACTGAAGCTCCAGTTACCCACAGTGGTAACCACTTGACAAGGCACACTTTATGACTGTCTCTCCTTCCTTTGATCACTTCCCTGCTTCCCTGTTGGTGTTTCCTGTGCCTCCCAAATAAGCTACTTGTACCAGAATCCTTGCCCTAGGGTCTGCTCCTGGGAAACCTGGATATTACAAATTTCAGGGAATAAAACTTGCAGGCATAATAATGTTAAAACAATATATATTTAACCAAAATTTATCGTATAATTATATGAGGAGAATAGGGGAGAATAAGAGGGTATGGTGACATAAGAGAGCTAAGTCCTCATCTACTATATAGGAATTCAATAGATTATGTCTCTAATCGATGAATCAAAAGAGAGCAGTATTCACATATTATTTAAGAGCATGGAAATCTATAAATGTCAGAAAGAACAGCTGAAAGAATCAAAAGTGGGTGTTTCTGGGAAAAGGAAATCAGGAGAATGGAGAGGTAGGGATAAGGTATTGCCATATTTTGATACATAAACCCTTTATTATCATTTGACTTTTAATTGTACTATTACTTTTAATAGCATTACTCCTAGCATGTACTATTTTGATATCATTTAGTTGAGAAAAAAAGAAAGAAGAGAAGAGAAGGGAGGGAGGGAGGGAGGAAGGAAGGAAGGAAGAGAGAAGAGGAAAGAAGTTCAAAAAGGAGAAGGATAAAAGAGGCTAGCTCTCTTAGAAATGTCAAAATGTTTTACGACTGAAGCTGCCTTTCCCCAGCTGGACTGTTATCCTTAACCCCAAGCCTTGTGTTAAATCCAAAGCTAGGCAAATATATTTTAAAGAACCATGAAGTCATAAAACATGTCTATTGTAGGAAATATTTTAAACAATTAAGTACATCTGCTATTACTCACTAAAGTTATAAATGACCTCATTAGCGTGTGTGTGGTTCTCATTCTCTCTTCTTTTCTCCCCACAACATGTTTTTCCTGCAGCCACTGGAGTCTAAAAAGTACCTCTAGCTCATGAAGCTTTGTTTTCCCCCCCATCCCTTCAAAGGCATTTTTATTCCCTTTCTAAATAAATACCCAACATGAGGGGACAGACTTAAGTCCTCGTTGGCTTGGAGGGCAGAGGATACAAAGACGATCAAGACAGAGTCATTGTTTTTATGGAACCTACGTCCCATGGGGGAGACCGAATAAATGAAAAAACAAGAGACCGATTATGATAAATGCTATAAAAGGAATTAAACAGTGGGATGTGATTGAGAGTAAGTGCACAAAAGACTCACTTAGACCAGGTGCTGAGCAAGGCTTCTTGGAGGATTGCACATGCCTGAGGAAGAACATTCCAGAGGGCTGCCTGAGAGCCAGGGTTAGAATGGGCATTTCAACAACTATAAGGTCTCCACCACCCCAGAGGAATGGTGGTTAGGGAAGGAAACCTAGGCCGGAGGAGAGGAAAGCAGCTTGAGATGGAAGGTGATAGGGACAAGGTTAACCTACTTTACAGTTTCACTCTACTAGCTGACTGCTAAGCAGCTCCGGATCACAACAGCAAGGAGATGGATTTCCTTAATAGTCATTTAGAGTACAAACTACTACCTTTAAGTTCATCTTTTTATCTTTATATTACGCCTGAAAGAAAAGGCAATAAAAAGAAGCATTTCCCCAACAAGCACAGAATACCCAGGAAAGGAGCAGAATGGCCACCTATTTGTTTATAAATCCCTATGTATTTCACATGCAATCCAGGTGTACCTTGACTGCTAGAGAAACTGAATATTAGATAAAATCCTCCAAGTTTATTACAGTTTCCACACCAATATTCAATTAAAATACTTGTTTCTCAATTATCTTATCTCTGAATGGGAGTAATGACCCTGCTCTTTTTTTCCCCCAAAAGTGTTAAAATTAAGGGACCTATAATTAATTTTCTACCTGCCTCAAGTCAAGGTCTTATGTGATACGAAAGCGAAGTATTATTGTAGACATTTTTCACAGTAACTTCATTGTCAGCTAGCTAGTTTATAGCCTGAGCATTCATGCATAATTTCATATCTCAACATATTGTTCATTTTACATAATTTTAAATCACAGGCAAGGAGGTGCCAGTGAGCCGAATCAAAGACACAAAAAGCAATACCATTTGGGAAAATCACCCATGTTTTTCTGGAGTCAACTACTGGAAATTGATGAGTAATCATAAATTTTCAGTTTAAACAATTAATCTGCAAGAGGCAAAACTATAACCAAAAATGAGGATATGAATCTAAAAGCTCTAAGGTAAGTGTAAAGGCATTTGAATCCTACCAAACCCTCAATCGGGTTCTGAGACAAACTTTTTTTATGTTTTGCTATTTGCCATTTGTTAGGGGCCAAGCAGTGCCTTTAAGATCCCTCTGGGCCTATTATAAGTGATAGATTGTCCTCAGAACTGCCTCTTACACTTCATGCATTTGTTTGCTTGCCCAGATGCTCTGTTCCCCTTCTCATCTGTGCCTCTGGCCTCCACCCTCCCAGGCCAACAGTCTCATTCATTCATTCAGTCAGTCAGTCAGTCATTTCCTCACTTATTCTACAAATACCTATTAAACCCCTACTCTGGATTTGCACCAGGAAATGGGGTATGGTAGACTAGGACAGAATGATGGTACCTACATTGTAGTGAGGAAGACAAACAGGAAACAAGTATAAACTATGAAGACAGTGACATAGGAGGTAAATCGATCAGGAATGACTGGAGAATGGGGTGCAGTCTTAGACTGAACAGTCAGAAGGGCCTCTCTGAGGAGGTGACATTTGATCTGAGACACTGAATCTGAAAAAAAAACTTAAGAGAGGGTAGGTAAAGTATTTCAGGCAGAGCTGGTTGCAAAAAAATCCCAGTCTCTAAAATCATGGTTTTTAAACGTTGCATAACAACACATTGTGTGTGTGTGTGTGTGTGTGTGTGTGTGTGTGTGTGTTCAAAGTCTGAAAGGCTTTTCCACAAAATATCAATAGTCATTTTCTGGGTGGTAAAAATATGGGCAACTTTTATTCTCTTCTTTACATTTCTTGCAATTTCTAATTACTCTACAATTAACATTAATTACTTACGTAATATAAAAGCAACTATTCTGAAAAGTTTCATTTTCCTTCTTAAAAACAATAAAATACAAATTCAGAAGAAAATGATCATTTTTATCTGTTTAATAAACTTCACTTACTTAGACTTTTTAAATTCAAAATCTGGGACAATTCCGGCCATGGTGAACTGAACTTTGCCTTGCTATTGTCCATTGCAATACATTATTGGAAGTAATCCAAAGAAAGTGATTAGTCCAATGTTGAGCTAAAACCAATAAACTGTTTTCAAGCTGCTCTTTTCTAGGCTATCCATTCAAACACCATTGGTACCGACAGCAAACGTTTGTCTACATGCCTTCCTTACAAAAAGCCCAGCCCAACCTCTGCCCCAGGTCATCACCTACACTTGAGAACAACAGCACTGCAATTCCTTAAGAATGTTCTTTTAACTCAGCCTTTTACCAGGTCCTGCTTCCATCTTTGCCCCAGTTAGGGAACTGGCCAGGAGTTTTGCTGCACTTAGTAAATTTATCATGTTGACAACAGCTAAGATGTCATATATGTCTTATTATAGAAGCTAGAATACTACAATCACAGAGTAGACACATAATTCTGGGAAATAAACAATTCCAGTTTCAGTGACCAGACACAGTAGTGACAGAGCACTGGAGGTGGCCACACAGGGGGGCAGGTGGTGGCAGCAGTGAGTAAACAAATAGAAGTGTGCTGGGAGCTGAGGTAAGAGAATAGGCAGTCTGAAAATTACTTTCATGGACAAGGATCTTAGGTAAGAGGCAGCACAAAGTGTCAGGTGTGATGTGATCAGGAAATGTATTGTTTGCAGGCTCATCTGCATTTTGATCAACCTGGCAGTTCCCGGAGCACCTCTAAAGAGTTGTCATGGGCCCTGCACACTGGGAGTTTGCATCGTGGTCACAGACTGGTGGTCCCCAAACCTGCCTCAGACTTGCAGTCATCCGGGGTATTTCTGAAAAACAGGGATTTCTGGACTCATCTCCCAGACACCACGATTCATCAGGTCTGGGTTGGAGCTTCCGAATCTGTGTTCTCCCAAATCTCCTGCAGGTGACAGAACCGGGTTTGGGAGCCCGAGCTTTAGAGCACAAAGCTGGCAGGCCCTCAGTTTGCAATGCATCATGATGTAGAACTTGGCAGGAGCAGAATAGCAGCCAGCGCCCCAAGCTGCCGCTGTCTTACTGAGTGAGAAAGTTTTCCAGCACAAAGGATCTTTTTCAGATGAACTGGAAAATGACTTGGCATAAGGAAAGCTTGACATTTCCAACCTGGCTGATCATCAGAATCACTTGAGAAGTGCTGTTGATTTCGTTACTGTTATTGTTCTTTATTGGTATTATTGTTTTAATACAGAGTCTCAGGCCCCACCCAGAGTCTGCTGCAGTGTGTCTGGGACGAAGTTCATGAATCTGCACTGCAACCATCCTGAGACAGTGGCTTATGAACAATTGCTCTAGACTAGTAGTCCTAAAACTTCAGAGCGTGTCTACCTCTCGGGCCCTAATTAAATAAGCAACTCAAAGATTCTGATTCAGTAGACAGGATCCAGAAGTTTCTAGCTTTGACAAACAATTATGTTGCAGAGAATCCAAGGACCACCTTCTCAGAAACCCTGATCCTGAACAACCACCCTCCCCATCTCCTCGGCCTCTTGCAACCAGGCTAAGGGCGATCTGCACTTGGCAGGAATCTGTCATTCAAAAGCAGAGAAGTAACAGACTTGACATTATGTTTCTTTACTATATGCCATCGTAGGCATCTGCCGTGGCCTCACTGCTTTTCACAGGCCCCAGGCAGACTTGTCATACACGACAAACACAAGGGCCAGCTTTATGGGCCACCAGCCCCAGGGCTTGGCTTGCACTGAGTAAGGCTGCCACCCAGGGAAGCTGCCTGTGGACTGAGTTGAAAGGGAAAGAGCATTTAATAAATGGAAAGGAAGGCCAAGGCGAGGCCACATTGTCAGGAAGCATTTATTAGAACAACGTGAGACAACAGACAGGATATAAAGATTAAGCTGAGGATTTGAGGACAAGAGATGGTAGGACACAAAATATAAGGTGGTATGAAGAGCTACAGTTGTGGACACCAGATGTGAACAGAGCAATGCCGGGCAGTCAGTGTGCTGATGTGAGGGTAAGTGATATGCCAGCAGGGCAGCCTGAGTAAAGAAGGTGTATGACAAACATGAACCCAAGCAGAGACACTGCTGGGGTCTATGAATTCAGCAGCTGTGCTTTCCCAGAAAAAGGAATTTTTGGAATCATGACTTGGAATCCTATACTCACGACATGGCTGCTGGGTCAGAGGGAAGCCCTTGGTGAGCGAGCCCAGTCACCTGAGGACAGACATGTCGGAACATAAGCTTGGGGTTCTGACTCTTTGCTGATACAGTAATATTCACATGAAGAAATTAAAAACTAGAAAATCAACATCTAGTGGTGCTGATGTACAAGCAGAGAAGGAGAAGAGATCAAAGACAGTAATAGCTACATTTCTCATATTTTAGCCAACTCTGGTATATATCGGCAGCTCCTGTGAGTTTGGATATCATGAGTCTTCTTTCTGGGACAAACACTGACTCTGTTTAAATCTAACCCTCCTGCTCCATACTTGCACCCAGGTAGCCAGCTGTAACTGAAGCAAAACCCACACCCATACCTACTAGTGCTGATGTAACTTCATGATCCAGACCTGAAGGGGCCTTTCGTGTGTCCAGAGAAAATGCTCTGCTTCCCTAGTCCTTTAACTCTTCCTCTCTTCCCACCTGGTCTTCCCTCTTCAAACCTTCGAGACACCACCAACCCATCCCCAGTCTCAGCCATGGACCTCACTTCCTATTTCACTGAGAAACAGAAGGCGTGGGATACTCACATCACTGGTCTCCTTACCGCCTACATAGGCGCCTCTTTCCTCTCCCTCTTCCCTGTTACTGTGGATGAACTGTCCTCTCCTAGTTAATCATCCCCCACTTACATTCTGCGTCCGGTCCCCTTGGGTCCTGAAGGAAATCACATCCCTTCTGTCTCCTACAGTGTCAATTTTCCCTTCTCCACTGGCTCTTTCTCATAAGCAGACACACACATTTTGCCAGACCCAATCATGCTCTCCTCCTTCTAAAATGCTCCTCACCTGGCTTCCAGAGCACCCCGCACTCCTGGTTTTCCTCCTGCCTCCCTGACTGTTCCTTCCCACTCATCTTTGCTGCTTCCTGCCCTCTCCCAACCCCAGGTCGCACGCTTGGAACAATTCCCTTCTCTGTCCATATCACCGGTCTCAGAATTATCAATATCATCTATGAGCTGACACCTCCCGAATTTCTATGTCTAGGCCAGTTTTCTCCCCTAAACTCCAGAACTACATACCCAGCAGCACACCTGACGTCTCTGCTTAGATAGCTGATGGTCATTTCCGATGTTACATGTCGAAACTGCGCTCTTGCTCTTCCCCTCAGCTCCACTTCCCCCACAGGCTTCCTTTCTCAGGAAGATACATGCGCCCCTTCCAGCATCTCAGGCTTGAAACCCTAGAGTTATCCTCGAGGCCTCTCTTTTGCTCATTCCTCACATCCATTCAATCAGCAAATCCTCCCGACTCTTTCTTCAAAAGAGATCCAGAGTCTAAGCACCCCTCCCCACTTCCACTGTGTTTCGCTGGCCCAGGCCACCTCGTTTTTCACCTGGATTACAGCAGGAGCTTCCCAACAGTGGTCCCTGTTTTTGCCCTTGCCAATCCTCACTTGATTCTCAGCCCCATATCCTAAGACATTGCTCAATGTATGCCTTCCCATCTCACTCGGGAGAGAAAGCAAAAGTCCTTTTGATGGCCTACAAGGTTCTACACAACTTGCCTCTATCACCCCTCTGATACTTCTTACTACCCACCTTCTCCCTCCAGCTGCACCTGCCTCCTTCTGGTCCTTCTGTTCATCAGTTGCACTCCTTCTTAGGGCTCTGTACTCGCTGTTCTGTCTGCCCAGATCTCTGAGTGGCTCCCTCCCTATCTCCTTCAGGCTTTTATTCAGGTGGCATCTTCTCAGTGAGACCTTCCCTGACAGTGCTGTTTACAATTGCCGCCCCCTCATCTTCCATATCATCCTCCCTATTTCATTGTCCTCCTTAGCACTTATCACTATCTAATATATTCTATGTTTAAATTAACATTACTATTTTCTGTACCCTTTGCCACCCACTTTAAGTTCCACAGGGCAAAGATACTTAACTGTTTTGTTCACTCCTGTCCATGCCCAAAATTGTGCCTAAAACAGTGCCTGACAGATTTAGTGCAGAACTATTATTTTCTGAATAAATGTAAGAGTTGAACATTGAGATCTCAGCCTCCTGAATAGATGGCCCTCCAAGACGTAATAACGCATGAGACCTTTCAGCTCAAGGAAGAAAGGCCAGAAAGGAAATAAGCCACAAAGAAAGGGAAAATCAAAAGAAAACTTTTTCTCTGCAGTCTTTGTGTTTTTCTGAAAATCAAATACTTTTATAGTGTAATTTTATTTTTAGAATGGTGACTAAGGTATTTCAGTATTTATGTATTACTACCTGCCCTTCATTCTCCCCAAATGGTCTATAAAACTTTGGTAGTTGTTAAATTTTATTTTTAAAATTCACAGTTCCAGATTAAAATTCTTGTACACTTAGGAAAAACATTACAGTCTCACTTTGAAATGAAAAATAAGCCTTGCATTTCTGATTCCTGGGGTATTCACAAAGACAGGAAAGATAATTCTGTCTCCTTCCCACGTGGGCTTCTGTTTTTTGATCTGTTGTACAATATCTTGGCCATGTCCTTGTCCTCTTAGCCAAGCCTGAGATCTAGGAGTGGTGCAGGTACTACTGAGAAGTGTGTTTATTCTTATAGACTAAGAATCAAGGAACTCATTGGCCTCCTTATACAAAAGCATCCAGATAGAGGTGAGGAAGAGCCAGTCTGAAGTCTAGTTTCCCTGGACTTTGAGATCCAGAACAAAAGTACCAGTAAGTATTACTGTGTTGAAAGGTAAATTAATATTTACCACAATTCAGAATAGTTTTATCTATTTTTAGCTTTGTTTGCATATGTTAACCACCCATGTAAATCAAATCTACATTTCCATTTAACCAATGGGGGGGTGGGGGGAGGGGGCGGTAGGTGAGAGTTTGGATGAAAGTAGAGACTAGGAAACAAGTTATCTATCTAATCACATAGTTACAGATAACTCTTGTTTACTATTAAATTCTAAGTAAGATCATTGATCGATTTCTACATGCTATAACCTAGTATTTATAACAAATCATTAACTAGAAATCATTTCCTTCCTTCCTTTCTTCCTTTATTTTTTTATATGATAGCATTACTAAATAGCTATGATCTAATATTGGGATATCTAGCACTTTCTTCCTCTCCTTTTCCCCCCTTCTTCAGCAAATGGCTTTTCATTCACACATTCATATTCCACCCTAGAGACAAGTTCTTCTCTAACAGTTAATTGTAGGGGGAAAAAAAAAAAAACTTACATCTTTTAAGCAATCTACAAATGAGCACTGTGGTCATAAGCGTCCCAGACTTCAGCAGGAGATTTGCTCCTGAAGTCTTTAGAACTGAGCTTTCAATATGTAATTTCTTTTTAAGTATGTAACGCTATAAAACAGTCAGTGAAAACACAGTAAAGATTAAACAGTCCCTTAAGTGATTTGCTGAACTGAACTTTAAATTAAAGAGCTCACTAAGATTGTCACTGTAGGGCTTCCCTGGTGGCGCAGTGGTTGAGAGTCCGCCTGCCGATGCAGGGGACATGGGTTTGTGCCCCGGTCCGGGAAGATCCCACATGCCGCGGAGCGGCTGGGCCCGTGAGCCATGGCCGCTGAGCCTGCGCGTCCGGAGCCTGTGCTCCGCAACGGGGGAGGCCACAGCGGTGAGAGGCCCGCAAAAAAAAAAAAAAAAAAAAAAAAAAGATTGTCACTGTATAAGACAAATAGGTATAGAAAATAGTTTTAAATGACGAAGGGAAGTGTGGTGGTTGTTTTTTTTTAACGTGTTGGTCTGTAAAACTGTCTCCATATCACTATCTGTGTCCATAAAATAAGTCAGCTAAGGGATCACATAATTACTACCAAATTAACTACTTTGAATGTCAAATGAATACAGCAACTTCGATTCATTTTCTTATAATATTGGTTATTTGTTGAACTAAACCAACAAGTTCTTTTGCTCTTAAATAAAGTCAAATCAAATGATATTAAAAACTACTGTGAGAATGAGAAAAGATATTTAAGAATTTTAAGACTCCTATGGGTGCTTCCTAAATCAGAAAGAATGTCTTTAGATTCTGTGACTTCTTAGATTTGTTCTGATGTTAAAACCCATACCTGGGACTTCCCTGGTGGTGCAGTGCTTAAGAGTCCACTTGCCAATGCAGGGGACATGGGTTCCATCCCTGGTCTCCGAAGATCCCACATGCCGCGGAGCAACTAAGCCCGTGCACCACAATTACTGAGCCTGTGCTCTAGAGACCGCGTGCCACAACTACTGAAGCCCGCACACCTAGAGCCCACGCTCTGCAACAAGAGAAGTCACCGCAATGAGAAGCCCGTGCACCGCGACAAAGAGTAGCCCCCGCTGGCCACAACTAGAGAAAGCCCACACGCAGCAACGAAGACCCAACGCAGCCATAAATAAATAAATAAATAAATAAATTTAGTTTTTTAAAAAAACAAAAAAACATACCTTATTGTAATGCACAGCACTACCTGGAGAAGAAACAGCAAGAACGAACATTTACTTAGAGTAGCATTTGGCTATACGCCAACACCACAGTCAGTCCTTTTACTCTTCTGCTACTTAAGCACCTATAAGCTACCATCATGTAAACAAACAGCCAGGAAATAAAACCATACAAAAATTGTTTTCTCACTGTACAATAACCTTTGGAGCCCAGGTCTACAAAGACCTCTGAGCAGCCCTGAAATAACTATTTGTCTCTAATATGAAAGGCCTTTATCTCCCAGCTTTCTCCATCTTGGTAAATAACACCTTCATGCATTCAGCTGCTCAAGCAAAAACTGTAAGTGCTCACCCTTGTTCCTCCCTCTCCTTCACTTCTCATCATCAGCAAGTCCTTTGTTTGTACACACAAAACATGCTTCAGAGCCATGCATTTCTTTCTGTCTCGCCTGCCCCTGCCTGGCCCCATCTTTGTCTCTGCTAGTACAGACTGCAGCAAGTGGCCCCACCTTGCTCTTTTCCAATCCATTCTCCAATGTAGCAGAGAAATGATATTTTAAAACATAAATCAGCTCATGTCACATCCATGCCTTAAAGGCTTCACACAGGAGCATACAGGTAAAGATGGTGGATTAAACACACATATTGACTTTTATTCCCTCCTGAAACCTCACTAAATATACAGTAAAGTGATTTTTCAAAAAGACATAAACCTACAAGGATGGGGAAAAGAGAAAAGGAAACCACAATAATAAAATTTTGGAGGCTGGGAAGCAATGGGAAGTGTAAGAACTGATAGCAGTTCTGAGAAAGATGCCTCCTAAGTTGGCTGTAGAAAGGCTACGAAACACCTGATGTACACTGTAGAATCCTAAATGGTTCATAAAACGGTGGCCCTAGGCACCTCAGGGAGTGGGATGAATGGGGGTATAAAACAAGGAACATAGTCCAAAGCTGTGTAGAAAGTCCCTCCCCGACTCTGCAACGGGGCCGCTGTTCTCTCTCCCACCCGATCCCAACAAGAGATCAGAGGTTTATCTCCAGAAAAGATGAAATATGGGACCCCTGTACAGGGAACATGATGCACAGTTGAGGGCAAGGGTACCATACAGAAAATGGAGGGAGAGAGAAGGCTTGTGTAATGTACACTTAGATCTCCCAGACCTCTTTCCCAGGACTTCACTCTCCACAAAGAGATTGGAAAAATTATTGGGGAATGTGGCCAGTCAAGAGGAAAGACCCCAAATGATGAACATCCAGGATTCTCCCACAAAAAAATACCAGCTGGATCACCTTTGGAGTGATCTACTTGGAGTTAAGAAGCCCTACCCACATGTTCAACGTTTCTAATCAGCTTTTAGGTCAACACTCTTCAATGTGAGCAGACAACACAACCTTACCACCTACTTAGTGGAAGACTCTAATAATACAGAGACAAATTTTTAAAGGGCAGGGTTGCAGGGAGACTATTTGCAAGAAACAGAACTATATAGAGAGAAGAAAAAAAAATACTCATTAACAGCTTTAGAGATATAAGAAAAAATGAAGAGAAAGAAGGAAGGGATGGGGTTTTTTTGTTTGTTTTTTTAGGACACCCAGAGAACAAAAAAAGGGCTCTGGAAATGAAAAACAGGATAGGAGAAAAGAAAAACTCAATAGAAAATTCTGAAGATAAAATTGAGGATATCTCCTAGAAAGATAAAAACTCAAACAGATGCTAAATAGGGGGGAAAAAAACAATAAAAATATTAGACAAACAGTTCAGGAGGCCTCACATTTCAATTACAGTACTTAGAGAAAAGAGAAAACCAAGGGGAAGAAATCAACAATGAAATAATTAAGAAAACTTTCCAGGAAAAAAAGATACGAGTGCTCAGACTGAAAGACCCCACAAAATGCCCAACACCATGTACAAAAACAGATTCACACCGTGGCACATTCGGTATGAAATTTCAGTTTACTAGGGCCAAAGAATAGGTCTTAAAAGCTTCCAGGGAGAATATAAAAAACAAGTTGTATACAAAGGATAAAGAACCACAGCTCTGGACAGTTCAACAGCAGCACTGGAAGGTAGAAACAATGCCTGGAAGACTGGAAGGAAGCAATGCCTTCAAAATTCTTGGTGATGATTTCTGACCTAGAAATCCATACAACCAAATCACCAAGCAAGTGTGAAGACAGAATAAAGATGTATTTGGACAAGTAAAATTTCAATAACTTTACCTCCCATGAACCCTTTTCCAGGGAACTATTAGAAGTATGCCTCAGCAAAATGAGGGATAAAACCAATGAAAAGGAAAGATGTAGGATTGAGGAAACCATTCCAACTGGGGAGTGAGGGAGCGAGGTGAAGGATGAGAGCTGGGCTGCAGGAACAGAGGCTAACCCCAAATGGCATAGCTTGGAAGAATTCAGGAGAGCCTTTTCCAAGAACACGAAACTGATGTAAATGGCATGCCTGATGTAAATGGCTATTTTGAGAGGATATATCAACAACCAGAAGAGTATCTGAGATTGAATAAGGGATACATATATGGGAAATATACTTAGTTCAAAGACAAGATCATTATTAATTCCAGGAAAAGCAAAAAGTTATGCAGAAAAAAAATGTCATCCTATGTGATTACAAGTAATCACAGTTCAGCTATGAATAGTGTTTGTGTGGTCATAATAATGTGAATATTGAATATTACTCTAACCACACTGAGGATAAATCTGTATCAGGAGGATTGGAAAGGGACACTTGTGGGCCTTTCCCACAGGTGAAAGGAGGAGGAAGAAAGCTAAAATACCGCAAACCATAAACACAAGGAGGTACCAACATACCCATCTAAGAGGAAAAAGCAGTTTTCCCCCCAGGGAAGGGGAAATATAGGAGACAGAGGTGGACTGCTGTTTCTCCCAAGAGACCCAACAGAACTAGTTGAATCTCTAAAGTATATACACACAATTTTAACCTGGCCTTTTTGTTAAAGCAAATAAGTCTTTTTCCTGAAATACATACTAAAGATTGCCCAATTATGTAATTCTCACAAATGAACACATCCTGTGTCTACCACCCAGATCAAGAAAGGACTTCCTTGGCTTCCGTTTCTGAAGCACCACTCCTCACAATTATTCTTTATCTCATCATCCCACGTGTTTACTTCTTAGCCCAAGTCGTGCTGATGTACTTATTTATTTGGACGTTGACTTGTTGGTTGTCTGCCTCTCCCTCTCATATGCAAACTCCACAAGCCAAGCTCCTTGTCTTTATTTACCACTATATACCCAATGCCACTGTGTATGACTTGTACAGTGGATATGACACATAGCTATGTCTTAGTAAATATTGTTAAATGAAGGAATAAATGAACACAAGGCCCGAAATATGATTAAATCTTAAACTGGAAGGGATCCCATGTAGCTTGTGCCTAATTTCAAATTTTGTAGATGAGGAAACTAGGTATCAGAGCAATGAATTCAGTGACTTACCCAAGGAAACATACCCAGTGAGTGGCAGAGTGAGAACCCAGACACTTCCATGACACAAGCCTCCCTCAAGAGTGTCCACTCTCAGACAGATTAATTCGTAATTATTATAATATTTTGCAAGGTCTGCCGAAACAAAATAAAGTGTCCACACTCAGATTCAGATAAATTGTAAAAACCCTCTTCCCCTTTCCCTTACCCCATGTTCCCTTTTCTATGTCTACCAGCATTGGCACAAAATTTGTTACGAATTCCATGTTAGTGTGCAAAGCCTGCTAGTGCCTTCTATGAATTGTTTTGGCTCATGTCATATAAACCAGGCCTGTGATCTTATCTTCACAAGATAAATGTTCAGTACAATGCCTGAAACATAATTAAGTCCTCAATAAATATGCATCAAATGTTGAATGAGGGCTTCCCTGGTGGTGCAGTGGTTGAGAGTCCGCCTGCCGATGCAGGGGACCCAGGTTCGTGTCCCGGTCCAGGAAGATCCCACATGCCGTGGAGCGGCTAGGCCTGTGAGCCATGGCCGCTGAGCCTGCACGTCCAGAGCCTGTGCTCTGCAACGGGAGAGGCCACAGCAGTGAGAGGCCCGCGTACCGCAAAAAAAAAGTTGAATGAAATGTTTTCCTAGAGTACACAACTATCACATTTTTGGACATAGGAGGTAGTCTGTGTTTTTAAGAAAAAACTTACTGTTTAAAATATAGATTGCAGGGTTGGCACTACCTGCCACACAAACAAGGACCTCTGGGCACAGCCAATATTAAGCAACACCCAACTGAAGAGAAAGTGTTGCCCCCATTAAAACTGGACGGTCTTTGCTACATTTCTGCTTTCACCCATTGTCTCTCTCTTCTGTACTCTCCCTACCAGCTCCTTTATGTCAGACCTCCAATGCCTTCCTGCTTTTTTCACCTCACCTTCTTGTCAAATTAACAAATGACCTTACGTCATTTTACTCCTCCACTGATTACACCCCAGGATGAGTAAGTGCTGTCCTTTCCATTCATGTAACCAACATAATCGTAACACATTTTTATTTCTAACCATAGAAAGAAAACCTGTCTTGTTCCTTAACAGGGTTTCAGGCCTCTCCCTCAAAGAGACTGTGTCCGCAGCTGGGCCCCCAGAGCCTTCCTGCCACAGAAGAGTGGGAGAGTGCAGTGGGGTACAGCCCAGGGCCCTCTCCCTGAACTCCCTACTAGCACGGCACCCTCTCAGTGTGGCCCCGACTGCCTGCTGGGGTTCAGGCATGCAGCAGAACTCATGAGTGGGCTTCCCAGGAGTCTTTACATAAGGAAGCAATTGGCCTATAAGGGGGACTGTGGGCACAGATAGAAAACTCACTCAATTGGAAAGAGACATGGTGGACGTCAGAAGTGGAGGGAAATTCTGAGGACCACATAGTGGCTGTCACTGAGGTTTTTCTCTGGCCCATCTCACATCAACTCCAGCTTGGGTCTGGGGGAAGGAAAGCCAGGAACTCAACCTGAATGAGCTATTTCTCTAAAAACTCTGTAAGTCACTGGAAGCCCTCCAGCAGAGGGCTACACACAGAGGCCTTCCCACCTCTTGGCCTAGCACATCAGCTCTGGTATCTGGTGGGACACGACAAAACCCAGAAGAGGCAGGCTGGAGAGGAGAGGGAAGAAACAGCAGATGCTACGTGAAGGCGGACCAGACTTGTTTATGACCACACATGAGACACATTCCAAGGGCTTCCAGAAATGCTTGAGGAGAACATCACAGTCAGGGGGAGGCAAAACCATCAAATGCTGCTGTTATGTGCAGAGCACAGGAGGGGGTTGGGGACAAGAGATATATGGCTTTCTGGGACTCGCAAGGTTTTAGCTGCCTACCACCTCCAAACCAGCACTGGCTTCTTTTCTCCCATCCCTGTCCCCTGAGGACTGTGCATGTCCTGAGGGCAGGCTCAGTGTCTGCCAGGGGGCCAGGGCTCCATCAAGACGTGAGGAATGAGCAGAGGAATGAACAGAGCAGGGTCCAGGAAATTACTGAGCAGAACCTTAAGGGAGAGGTATTTCTGATGTTTAGTTTCAATTTATGCAACAAGAAGGTAAGGTTAAAACCGTGTCCTACCAGCTCCCTGCCCCTCTTCTGTGTCTCCAGGAGGCCACTGCGGACCATGCAGTCACTTCCCACGCCAGTTGCTGATGTGGTGTTTCTTTCAGACTTTGAACTATTGACATGACAGAGGGCTGGTGGGGAAAGCCATGTCAGGGCAGAAAAGCTGTGTTCAGGGAGGTCCCTCCTTAAGCACAGCTTGCTGAAAAAGCTCTGAGCGGGGATGGCACCCTGGAAGCGTGGTGTTGGGGCTTGGGGTGAGAACTGATCACTGGGCCTGCTAATGGGGCCCTGGTGCTTCTACATAAAGAGAAGAACCATTTGGTGTCAGAGTGACCAGGGTTCACGTACAAGCATTTCTATTCACTTACTGCATGACCAGGAACAAATCTCTTAACTTCTCTGACTTCAATTTCCTCCCTTTCTAAAATTCGATGATAATGCCCATCTTACCTACATCACCTATTGTCAAAACGAACATGAATCACATGCTAAGCTGCATGTAAAAAACATATATATATATATATTTCCCACTCTTGGTAGGAGCATCGTGAGAAAAGACAATTCTGACTGAAATCAGAGAGAAAGTCTTGTCCGTCCTCTCAGAATTGTCACACTTTACTGCATCCTGGGTATGGATATATTCCAAGCACTTTTTTTTCTCTAAGTCAAACTTTTAGGGCCTATTAAATACCTTTGAGAACAAGGTCCTTTGCCATTTTCCTTGAAATTGGTTACATTCTTACAAAAGGCCAGTCATTTCAGCACTAAATCAAAACAGATTCATGTTGTAAAAGAATAAAAAAGACCTTTTTCATTGCATGAGATACCGATCAGTGGTTTAATGGCCTAATACTATTCACACAAAGACCTAATGGATAATTTTTTTTAACATTATAACCAACCAGTACTCAGATTTTAGAAACCATTAAAAATTATAGAATAGAATAACCCAAAAGTACTTGATCATCCCTGTGGCATTTTTAATGTATAGTTGGAATTCAATGTTTATGTGCTTTTATTTCTATGCAAGCCCTGCCAGCTCCAGGCTTTGGGCTTTTCTCTTTTAATAAATGTTTATACCTTATGTCTGTGTTACATACTCCACATGGTTTGACTTGCCCCAAAGCCAAATACTCTCTTGAGCATTGTGCACAGAATTCATCAAGACCGAAAGGACCATTAATGGTGCTTGTTGTTTATACAAGAGAGAGGAAGAGCCCCAAGCAGTCAGGGCTTGGCTGCAGGGTGTTTTCTGAATATGAGAGGAAAGGATCAAAACATGGAAGGCTGTTCACAAGCTTTTGGAGATAAAACTTTCTGCCACTGAGCCCCTGAGTCCCTATTCCAGGCCACTGGAGGTACACAACTCCCTGACAAATGCATATCTGATGGGACATTATGACAAGTCTGTTTCAGAGCCACAATAACAGGGACTTGTCATCACCTGGAGGTAGGAGCAAGTGTATTAAATGATGAGCTCCCTTTTCATATCAATAATAAATACCAAAGCAACTCCAGGACTCGGGCATTTTTAAAATGATAAGAAGAAAATCAGCTCTGCACACTATGTCCCTGGCACCCAACTAAAGGAAGAGTTGCTGGTTTTCTTTGTTCACACCAAACTACGGTGGAAATTAAACGACTTTTAAAAAGAACAAAAACCTTTGCAGGATGAATGGACTCATCGGGACAAGTCTTTTTTACTCAAGTCTGCAGAAAGTCATTTTTAAAACAAAGAAAATGGAATTCTTTGCATATTTTACTCCTTTCCTGATTACATATCTCAAAGCATAATGTGAAAAGCAGCTTTAAGCCACGTAAACTTTTGTTGTTGTTTTAACACATCTGGGATAGAGAAGCCACGGTAATTCATGTCACTCAAATTAACAGCATGACCTCTGGGTTGCAACTTGTACAAATTCATCAAAACAGGGACCAAATTCTCATCATGCTTGCTGACTCTAAGCAATATCTTTCTACTTTCTCTAAACATAGTAATCCTCGTGGAATCTGACTCGCAGGAATGCTGCTTCATCTTTACCTTGGGTTTGAAATTCTGTTTTCATGCCTTCGGCAGATGTCAGCCTCCTGGCCTTGACACTCTAATTCTATCACTACAGCTTGTGTTGCCATTTTCAACAAAAATGGTCAGGATTACACTCTTCTAGTTCCATTCTGGTTGAAAAGAAAATAAGCCCCTGGACAAATAAGCATTTGATCCTCCAGGTTTGTCATGCAAAACCTAAAATCACTTCGTGTTAGGGAAACTGATGAAAAGAACTAAGGCTTTGAAGACAAACAGATCCGGCTTAAATCCCTGCTGCACTACCTTCCAGCTGGGTGACCCCCCAGCAATTTTCTCAATTTTCTTGAGAGTCAATTTCTAAATCTGTTAAAAGGGGCTAACAACACCAAATGTGCCCAGAGGTGGAGAGGATTAAAAGAAGTCTGGCACTAAGTTGGCCTTCATCAAATGATCCTCTTTCTCCTATCCCACCCTTTCTCCACATGGAGAGATTACTCTGCCACATTCATGAACAGGGCTGGCAGTATATAACCTTCCTGAACAACAGTTTAATCATCTGTTATTGATTCTACTTTTGCCACTAAAACCCAGGAACCAGATACACAAATATATCTGGCTTAAATCCAACCATATCCCCAGTGCCTAGAACTGTTCATGAAACATTTAGATACTCAGAAAGCAGTCTGTGGATGAAGAAATGTAAGCACAAGCCCCAGGATAGCCAAGGCTGCTTAGAAGAATGGTGTGTCTGTGCTCCTGCTGCCTCTCCCTGGCGGTCTACGTCAGCCAGCAGTTCTTACCATCAGGCCCTTCTTTAATCGTCATTCCCTATCCACCTCCTTCCCCAGAGATATCAGAAATTTCTGATTTCATCAACAACTAATCAGCACCCCGATCTCCATGAAATGGCTGGGGTTACCATCCTGAGTTAATCTAGTTCCAGCCTAAAATAAATAAAATTTTATTTCATTGCCTAATTGGCTAAACTAATATATTCAAAATAGTCACTGGACACCAAAAATACTTCTTAGGGCCTCCAGAGGCCAGGAAGTCCCAAATGTATAGCTACACACTATACAGAAATGCTTTTCCAGAATCAGAAGCAAAAGCCCAAAATGTATTAGGTCGAACTGTATGAAATTGTCATTTTTGCAGGTCAAAATGGTCAAAGGTCAGCGGTATTATAGAGTTCAATGTAGCACCTCACACAGCACCAGCAACAACCCCTGAGAGCTTTGCTCTCCCACGGAAGGAGTGTGATCACGTCACCTCTCTCCTTGACAAATCTTCTATGGCCGGCACTGCAAGACATTCTCACCCCAGCCCAGCCTCTCCCCGCATCCCCCTCTTCCCTCCTCCCCGCAACCTGTGCTGGCCCCAAAGCAGCCGGTCCTGGAGCACCAGCCCGCCAGGCACCCTCTCACCTCAGGGCCTTCGATCCGCTGCCGCATGGACGTGGAAGCCCCTTCCTTCTCGTGGGCTCGCAAACTGGTCCCTCACGCAGCTGAAGAAAGAGGCAGCCGCTCCAGATTGGCAGTTCTGATGAGCCAGGGAGCTAACATCCAAGGCTTGTCTTGGGCGCAGCAAGACAGGTAGGTCTCCACACTGGCCCGCCAGAATCTTAGTTTATGCAGCAGCCTTAACGGGGGGTTCAGTCCCGTACACAGTCCACGTGGGCCCAGTGACACATTACTCTTTCAAGGCTGCATCCTTGAAATGACTCCCACTGTGGGAATGGCGGGCGGAACGCACATTCCTGGGCCAGCGGAGGGAGCGAGGAGACCCTGCTTGCCCAGGTACAGGTTGTGGGTTAACCAGAGGTCACAGCCTCGAGATGACCTCCTCCAGCAGTCTCCACTACCTGTCAGATGCTTGCTGGTCTTTCAAGATGCAACAGAAAAGGGCACCTCTTCTAAACTTTTCCTTGTGCTTTCCACCCCACCTCCACCCCCGTCAGAATTCACCTCTGTCACCTCAGTACTCCCATAGCTCTGCCTGACCTCCAGGGTAGCATTCAACACAACAAGTCTCGGTGTTACGTGGACGTCTAAGTTTCGAGCCGCGAGGGAAAGAATAACACACCCCTTGAGGAAAACGGGATACGACAAAAACCGGTGAGAACCAACTAGGTCCAAGATGGCGGATATTTGACTCCCAGCAGACCTTGAGCCTCATTATGCACTCATTGTAATACATTGGCATATGCAAATGACACGCCCACAGGCACCGTGACCGCTCTGAGGATGACAGTGAAAGGCCAAAAAGTGGGCAGTGCCCCAATTCCTGGAAATCCCTGACCCTTCTCCAAAATAGTTGGAATATTCTTCCTACTCATTAGCCTATGAAATTACCCAGCCCATAAAAACTAACAACCCCGTATTTCGGGGCCTGGTCTCACCTTACGAGAGGGCCCACATTCTGTCTACGGAATTGGTATCCTCCAGGGCCACTCTCACTTTCTAAGGACCACATTCTGTCTATAGAATGCGTATCTCTCTAAATAAACTTGCTTTCACTGTACTATGGCTCCCTCTTGAATTATTTCCTGCGCGAAGCCAATATCCCTCACTTGGCAGCCAGTTCCACAGCCTCACCTCAGACCTGGGACATGACCATCCTCCCACGCCCCATTTTCCTTCAACAGCTTAACTTCCCAAAAGACTTTAAGCCCTGTCAAAGAAGAAACGCAGTTTATCCACCTTGTGTTCCTTATACTGAGCACAGTACCTGGCACATAGCAGACGGTCATTAAATGTTGACTGAATTGAGTACTGACTGTGGGCCACAGACCAACTTGCCAGGACTGATGATTTGTTCAGTATCAAGGTCAAGGGCATGGGTTTTGTTTAACCCCCACCTCTGCCATTTAATATCTGAGCTACACTCTGTAAGTTACCCAACTTCTATAGCCTCCCTGTTGCCATCTCAAAGAGAGACCCTACTTCTCTGAGTTGTTAAAAAGATTAAATGAGATAGTGTAAGAGGACACTTAGTGTACTGCCTGTCAGAGAGAGTAAGGACTCAGAACTGAGATCAAGTATGATTTTATCACTCTTAGAATAATTATGATTGCCTCTTAAATAATTAACTGTTGGGTAATGGGTTTAAAAAAGGAGTAACACCAGAGGCAGATAGAGGAACAGACGTTTGCAGAGAAGCCTGCCTTCTCTGAGAGACTGGGGTTTTGAGAACCTCCTAATTGTGCATGACAGCCTGATGTGTTTGGTGCAAACACACGGATCCCACTACGCCCAGGTGACAAGAATGAATGTTTCAACGTTTATTTCTCATATCCACTGGGAAGATATGCCTGGATCTGAGCTTTTGCAAAATCAGTGTTTGGCTTGAATCGAGCTGTGCGTGCTTGTTAAATCACTCCATCCTGCTGCCATTCAAGAAAAAGGCAGGGCTGTTTCCCAAGTCTATACGCCCTGTGGTTGGGCCGAAATCATTAACATGGATGCCCCGCCCTGAGGTCGCTTTAGCAGGTAACCACTTGCTCTGAGGTGACAAAATCTCTCCTTCTTCCAATAATGGGGGCAATGACAGGACGTTTGGGAACTTTGATCTTTAATGAGGCTTCATTTTTTTTATCTTGGGTAGGGATAGATAAGGAGTGAGGCTTATTATGTATTATCAGATTCCTCAAATCAAAGGCAAATGACAGGGGTGGCAAGAGTTTCCCCAATCAGTCCCAGCCTGCCAGGAGGAAAGTGGGACATGTCCTATGTCCCCTAGAAGCTGTGCAGACGTGTGGGTGTCACAGCCTTGGCGGATCTTCCAGCTGACTAGACGGATAAGACTCTAAGTACTTTACTTGGGTAACTAAGAGAATACAGGCACAGGATTGCAGAAAGACAGCTCTCAGTCCCTCACCCCATACTCAGCCCATCTCAAATTCGACTGGTTTTAGTTGCTAAGTAGCTTTTAAATCTGGCCCTGGGCTCCCTGTTTCTCCATTTGCCCCACTAAATCCATTCTGAAACGGCAGTCAGAGTGTTTTCATTTTGAAACATCCCTCTCCATTTCTTCAGAGCCCTCCACGGCTCCCCACTGCTCCTCTGATACGGTCACAACTCTGCATTGTCCAGAAGGCCCCATGGTCTGGCCCCCGTCTGCCTCTGCAGTGGCACCTCTTACGTCCTTCCCTCGGGCCCTCTCAATGTGACTAACACTTTCAGAGCCTTGCCTTCCCCAGGATTCCTCCATCCCAGGCCGAAGCCCCTGCTAGTCTTTCTACTTGGAGTGTTCACCTCCCCTCTATGCTTACCTTGCAAATAGCCCAGTTTGGTCAAACTGTTTTGCAACACACTCTATGAGTAACAAGTTTGTATCACCCTTTGCCACTTAGCAGTGGGTGCACATTTACAATCAGTTATCTTACTCTGTCTCCCACTGCATTCCCCAACTAAACAGTCAGTTCCACGAGTGCCCCCATCAGTTTGTGGCTCTCTCTAAAGCTTGGCCTAGTGCCTGTGCATAGTAGGGACGTCACAATTAGCTGTTGATTGTTGAATGAGAAATATTTTATTTTTTATTCATAAAAAATATCTTTTATGTCATTTTCAAGTCTCTTAAGGAGGTCAATAAAATGAAATGATCCCTGGGAAAGATTAGAAAATTTTTCTCTGCTCACATGAATGGTCCAGATGAAAAATTTACTGCCTCTTCCACGGCACTGGGGCAGCCTCTGTTCTCTACATCACTCCCTCTTCTATATCCACGTGTGTGGGTAAATTACCACCATTATTGGAACCAGGAAGAGACTTGACTCTCCTCAAGAACTAACATGGTTGGAGGATACGGTGTGGTGGTATAGTGGTGAGTATAGCTGCCTTCCTAACATAAATGGGGGTCGTGAAGTTCCCTTACAAGGTGTGGGATAAATAAAAGCCCTTGCCATTATTGTTGGATCCCTAGAATCTTGGGGACAAAGCTCTCTGTGCAGCCACATTTGTAAGTACCACCATCTCTGGCCGGATTTCCCTCCCCGTTTTGATCTGAGAGCCCAGCCTCTTCCTCTGATTCGAGCACAGCCCCTCCTCAGAGCATCTTCCTGTAAACATCTCTTGCTGAGTCTGCTCCATCTCCACCTCTATTCCACTGGGCAGCCTGCCACATACCTGGACACCATCTGGGATTGTCACACGGATACAAACGTATTCCTGAGTTTCCTGGAGCCATTCATTTCCTTGGAGTAATTACCACAGAATTATAAGAAGCATCAAAGTAAGCAAGTCTGTTGGTCACGGGTTAAGTAAACTAACTTATTTTTCCATTATGCATCATCTATTTCCATCTTCGTTGGAGCATAACATGATAGCAATGAGCAAACTCCCCTTTGAATGTCTTTTCCACAATAGTGCTTAACTGATCACCCTATATGGGTGCATTAGCATAGCACCTGGGTTTATGAAGCTGAGGGAGCCATTTCAGGATTGAGTCCATTATATTAGGCCTGAAAGGCATCTATCTGCACCTTCTGATGATATCCAGAAGAACCAACCACTGAATTGTCCAGACATCCAGCTCATTGCACTGATCATATGTCTGAAAGTATGGCATGCTTTCAAATTCCAAATATTAATCGTTGCAGATAATTACCCAACAAAATCAGAAAATAATAATTTGCTAGAAAGCATCAGGCAGTAGGCAAGACTTAAAGACAATTTCTCATCATTTTGTGACTCTCTTCCTCATTCTCCCCTGGGATTTGTAGTCCTCTACAAATAAAAATAAGGTGTTGAAAAGTGCAGCTTCAGGTGCTGTAATTTGATTCCTGTCCCTGACTAACTTACACTATTGTCCTTAGGACCCCACTGTAACCCCTTTCCTCACTACCCACACTCATACTGAGGACCGTCTCAGATCTTCCCTTGTATGACATCAAATACAGTCTGGCAGCTCAGATTTCATTATTGCTCATGAAGGAATTTTTCTTTTCTTTTTTCTTAATCTTTGAAATCTCCACTTTGCATTTGTTCAACCCTGCTTCCTGGACCAAACCTTATGGAAAATCATACTTGAAGGCACCCACCCACTTGTTTCTCCACCCCATGTCCTCTTTGAGCAGGAAGAAAATAAAGGGAACTTGAAAATGTAAGGGAAGTTTCCAGAAGGGCAGCATGTAGCTGAGGGAGAGTGAATGGCAGCTCCAGATGCAGGCACCTGCTGAGGCCAGTCCATAGCTCACTGACAAAGGCACTGTGGGGAGTAGAAAAAGCACAGGGTCTGGGATCAGAAGACATGGCTTTCGGTGTCAGTGCTGCTACTTACTCCTGTGATTTTAGGACTGTCTCTGGATTAGGTCTGGTGATGGGTGGAGTGCCATTTTAGTTAGCATGGCTGCTCCTAGTATGGTACCTTCCACATAATGTGATCGATAACTGTCTTTTGGATGAGCGGATGAATAAATAATGTGAGTGTTTTGTAAATGTTGGGCATTATAGCTTCCTGTTCCCCTAATGCAGGCTGGACAAACAGCATCGATCTCCTTTAGCCCTCTGACCTCCGGAAAGCACAGACAAAACCTAGGGGGAACTGCTTAGATTTTCTATGCTACAAATGCAATCCTGCTCCCTGCATAGGAGAGGGAGGATCGTAATTTAGGACAGTATGAAATCTAAGGATGAAATCTGCACACATTCAAGTCTGGCCTGAATTCTGCTCTTGATCCAAAGCTCCAGAAAAAGTGAAATGTACACAAATTTAAGTGGAGGGGCAACTGGCTTCCTAGAGTAGGACCATGTTCTAAAACAAAGGAAGAGGGACTTCCCTGCTGGTGCAGCAGTTAAGAATCCGCCTGCCAATGCAGGGGACACAGGTTCGAGCCTTGGTGCAGGAAGATCCCACATGCCACGGAACAACTCAGCCCATGCGCCACAACTACTGAGCCTGCGCTCTACAGCCTGCGAGCCACAACTACTGAAGCCCTCCCACCTAAAGCCCATGCTCTGCAACAAGAGAAGCCACCAAAATGAGAAGCCTGACCACTGCAACGAAGACCCAACACAGACAAAAATAAGTAAGTATAAAAGATATATAAAAAATAAAACAAAGCAAGAGAAAGCAGAGGCACTCCTGGTCAGCGAGCCGCTCTCCTGAGCAGCCCTCTGCTCGCCATCAGGGGCTCAGCTCATTCCTCATTGCCTTCCAAGTCCATAACCCAATATGACTTGACGGTTGCTTAGTGAGCACCTGTGATGAGTCCAGACCATTGAAGATGCCATGTGTTGGGGTGGGGGAGGGAAATGGGCACAGTCTACTGATGACTTAGTAGTTTTAAAGAAATAGTAGCAAGGTAATGTTTTTAACAGTCTTCAAGAAATGTTCTCTAATGTGGAACATAGAGTCCACTCCTGTGAAATTAGCTCATTTTGATTTCCATCATGTGCTCTAAGCTACAGCTTATCTTTCTTTTTGCCATTCTTGAAGAAGGTTTACTATGCAATGAATGGCATGAACAAGATGCTGGGCGTGTTTCACCTTGACAAGAGAATAAACTCTTCGAAGTGAATTTCACAGGCTTGCTCACATACCAACATGAGCACCCACATCAGCCCCCCACACAACATGCTTCATTATGTCTCTTTATGGAGTTTTCCAGACAGTTTGTGACCCGGTATGGAATATTTATATGCTCACATTTCAGAAAGCCTCTGTGTCAGCATGAACAGAAATGCATGTGGCATATATTTTGTCTAAAATATCAAAACCATAACATCTATCAGGAAATATTTGCACAATCTGTTTTACTCTCAAAGGGTCTACTTTTATACTAAGGTTTATTGACATGGATTTTGACTTATTAATTAGTATAAATACTGACATATGAAGTAGCCCCTCAGGACTATTCCCCAAAAGAAAGCATTCTCCACCATTCTGAATAAATCTTAAACAAGATAGCCATTAACATAAGTGCAGTCTATTTCTCTGCCACAGGACCTTTGCACATGCTATTTGTGCTGCCTAGAATGCTCATCCAAATCCAACTCCAATTCAACTTCCACATTCCTTCCAGAAGGCTTTCTTGGCTCCTGCTCTCTTTCCACCAAGTTAAACTGTGGCTCCTCTGTGTACCATTAATACTGTGCACACTCTGATTAGGACACTTATCACCTCTAAATGTCACTGTACACAAATTTACTTCTCCACTTGTCTGTTTCTTTTTTAAAAAGCACTTTTTTTCAGGTTACAAGAGGAGGGTTTTATTTTTTTTTATTCATTTTTATTGGCGTATGGTTTCTTTACAATGTTGTGTTAGCCTCCACTGCACAACAAAATGAATCAGCCATACACATACAGATATCCCCTCCCTTTTGGACTTCCCTCCCATTTTTAAAAAGCTTTTAAAAATAAATAAATAAAAAGTTTAAAAAACATAGAATCTATTCCTCTTTTAGCACTGAATACATTAATAACAGTGGTTAGTTATCCATGAAGACAGGGCTGAGAGAATATCTGCCCGTTATGCATTTTTGTTACTGTGTATTCTTGGAAACTATATCTCTGAAATAAATATTCCAGAGCTGAGATTTCTTGTCAAGTCTCATTAGTTGTCACTTTCAGTTGGTATGAGTGAATGACATTTCAATACAGAACCTTTGGCTTGCCTTGTATATATAGCATGTCCCTAAATAATAAGAGTGCTGGCTAATTATTGCCCATTATGGGAACAGGGCAGGTGGCCAAGTATGCAGGCTCCTCGGACAGCTGACTTACCCAGAATTAACATTTTGTTCTGTTTGCTCACAGTGTGGAATCCAGCTCATCATCCTCAGCATGGGCAAGTACTTTTACCCTTCCTTATTAACATAAGCACTCATAGCACACTACAACACAGGAACACCTCTCTCCCTCTCTGAGTTGTCGGAGATGTTCTTAGCCAAGCGTGTTAATGACTCAGAAGGGGCATGTGGAAACTTAAAAGCTCTTAATGAACATGCTTTCTGCTCCCCCCTCCCCAATCCATCCTCCTCCTAATCTCTCAAGATCTCTTTATTTTTAACTCCACACCACTACAGCTGCACTTCAGAGAAAGCCAAGCTGAGACAGAGACACAGCCCTGTTCACAGGATGGGAAGCAAGTCCTGGGAATCATGGCCGTGAAAAAGAATATCAACAAGGGTCGGCATCTAGAGAGGAGTTTTAAACACTTCTCAGAGAACAGAACTGTTTCAAAGGTCAAGATGGACCAGAGGCAACCCTAAGAAATAGGAAATCATGATCAACCCCCTTTCCAAACGGGGTGCAGGACGGCACACTCCTAGCCCTGATCAAAGAACTGGACAAGAATTCAGTATGGCGGGTCTAAGGAAACTGGGAGTTTTGCCAACTGGTATTAGATAAAAATCTTAGAGGCCACTATATATTCTAACCTATACCAAACCTCCAAAGCAAAGCTAGCTATCTGTCCTTACTCTGATATACAGCTTTGGAGCTAAAAGAGCAAATTCTAAGGCCAAAAGAAGATAACTAGTTTGGCAATTTGTTTTTCTCTTTGTGGCTCTTCTTGGTACCCATTTTAAACTCATTTCACCCAAATAAAATTGCTTGATCTGTTCTCATTCTCTTCTTGTTAAGCAGAAATGGTTCTGGCGGTCAAACATTCCTAAAGTTAGCCTGAATCATCCTGTGAATGGCACCCCTGGGGTTGTGTGATGGGAAGACTCGCCCGAATAAAAATCAAGAAAGCCCTCTAAGCATTTCCCTTCCCTGGTTTGTCATTTTAGTCATTTTCACATGAGCACAGCTAACATAGACTCTGTTCTTCTACCAGTCTTAAAAGATAGTGTTTCATGTAGCTCCATCAAAGTGCATTAGACTTGTTTTATGTTTAATTTTTACATTTCTGAAATAAATATGTATCACTTGGGGTCCCAACAGAAAACAGATGGCACACTCAAATTAGTCAATTCAAAAGAGGTGTATTTGCACAGGTATAGAAGAATTATGAGACACTGCAGTAACCCACGGTGAGTAGCAGCAGAGAGGAAGGCGTGGTTGCCAAAACTGCAACCAAACAAGTCTCCCCAGTTGAATTGAAGAGTCTTACAGAGAAGGCTGCCATGAATTCATTGTCAAGGACTTACAACCTGACAATGTTGACACAATCAGCCTAAGGTGATCCCCTGCAGGGAAGGAGTCAATACCCCACATCAGTTTACTCCCCTGCAGCTGGGGCTTCCGTTGGCTAAACCAGATGGTAAGGGCTCCCATGGAAGCCATACAGGTCTGCCTCCTGGGGCAGAGACCGGGGTGAAGAAATGGAGAGTGGATCTGGAGAAGCAAACAGAAGATAACTGGCACAAATAGAAGCTTTATTTTAAAAAACTAAAATTTAGTATTTTCTTTCACCTAGAACAGCTATAAGTTCACAGTCTAAATTTCTTAATTTCCATCCCCTCCAGGGACAGACAATGTCAGGTTCTGCAAATTTTTAAAAATATGCTTCTTGAAAAATCAGTGAAAAATAGAAATTCTGGAAGATTCCCTTGTGAGAGTCTTTTGTTTTTATGGACACAATTTTTTCTGTCCTTTGGCCAAGAATAAAAGGATTGAAATCTAAAAATATCAGAGTGGGGCTTCCCTGGTGGCCCAGTGGTTAGGAACCTGCCTGCTGGTGCCGGGGACACGTCTTCAAGCCCTGGTCCGGGAAGATCCCACATGCAGCGGAGCAACTAAGCCCGTGCGCCACAACTACTGAGCCTGCGCTCTAGAGCCCATGCGCCACAACTACTGAGCCTACGTGCCACAACGGATGAGGCCCGCAAGCCTAGAGTCCGTGCTCCACAGTAGGAAAGGCCGCCCCGGTGAGAAGCCCGCACACCGCAATGAGGAGTAGCCCCCACTCGCCCCAAATGGAGGGAGCCCGCACACAGCAACGACGACCCAGCACAGCCAAAAATAAATAAATTTATTTTTAAAAATAAATAAATTTATTTTTAAAAATAAATAAATTTATTTTTAAAAATAAATAAATTAAAAAAATAAAAATATCAGAGTGAAGCTTTGTGGTTCACATAGTCGAGCATAAAATGCTAAGATAAAACTACAATTCTCCTTTCTTCACATTTTTTCAAACATTTATTAAGGAACTACTATTCCTCAAGTGCATTGAGATATAAAGATAAAAATGAACGAATAAACCGTACCTATGTTGGCTAAACCAAAATGATGGCAGGTATGTAAGTAGTTATTTTTTGTTTGTTTTTGGCTCACAAAAAAGGGTAGTTCAGAAGGTAGGTCTGGCTTCAGCCTTGGTCTGATTTGGGGCTCTCTGACGTTTTCAGGTTCCTTGTCTCAGCTCTTTCTCCTCACAGTGCTCCTCACAGATGCTCAGAAAGTTTCTCTTTGTGGTGGAGGGATGGTTATAGGAATCCAAGCCTTGCACCCTCTCATCACCAAACCCAGAAGAGAAGCAATGCCTGTAAAGTTCTCATTCACTCTGATTGGACAGGCTTAAATCAACCTTGAATCAGTCACTGGAGCCAGGAAAACGAAATGCTCAGATAAACTTAAGTCAGTGAGAGCCCATCATTTGGATTGAGTGTGGAGCCAGTCTAACCCCAATATCCTGACAATGGAGGAGGGACGGATCCCCAAGGGACAATTTGAGGGCTGTTGGCAGAAGTAAAGGGGAATGAATGCCAGGGAAGCAACCATCACAACATAAATACAGGTGCAAAAATGTTCCAGAAGCAAGAAAACGGGAGTAACAAACTCCCCTAATGGGCTGGGTGACGTTTTACCTGATTCTTAAAGGACATATAGGACAAGATGGTGCGTGATAATGTAGTGAAGGGGAAAAGGTGATCCTGGTAAATGAAACAGCACGTGCAAACACACAGAGATATGAAATAGTGTGTTGAGTGCTAGGAATGATGGGACCTCCAGCATGGCTGTGTCATGGGACCTAGGGAATGTTCCAGACTGTAAAGATGTTTGGAACCACTTTATGTAATAGTAAGCATTTCAGGCCTTATCCTTAAAGGCATTAAAGCATTTAGTCAGGGGAGTGACAAGGTCCATATTTTAAAAAGACAATGTAGAACAGGCAGTGTAGAGGGTGGGGCTTAGAGGAAGGCTGAGTCTAAAAGGAAAGAGAGCTGCTCACTTAAATATGTAATTATCATTTCCCTGGGCACTTATGAGACATTTAATTTTGGTGTTGTACATATTGACTATTTCATTGAAATGTTTTCTCTTTTGTCTGAATACTGCAATTTAAAACCTAGGAAAATCAATCGATATCTGTTTCAAAATCATCAACCTAGCTGCCCAATTAGCATGCCCTTATTTCTACTCCTTATTGCTAGGAGTGGAGAATTTGTGTCAGTTCTAGACAGAGGAAGTGTGTCTTCTATATGCTGATAGCTTTGAGAATATCTGTAAGATATAATACACACAAAAGCAGATTTTAGAAAGAGTTGACCGAATCTGGAATCATGACCTAAAACAGAATTGTCCACTTGGGAAGTAAGTGGATGGCCCTCTGAGCCAATCTTCTACAAGTGGTAGGAGCTAGAGAAAAGGAGAGTCATGCAGCAATCGGTAGGAGAGCCAAACCTACCGTACCTGGGAGTGGATGGCTCCTAAAAATGCAGTAAGTGTGATGGTTGGAAAGAGGAGAGTGCTCAGCTAGCTTCTGAATGCAACAATAATCATAGAAAAGAAACTTGTTTGGACAGTTGAAGCTTTTGACGTCATAGCTAAACTCAACAACAGTGGATGTCCCACTGACAACTTGGTTTCTGTTCTTCTTCCTTTCACACTTTGCCCAGACCTGAAATATTGGAGAAGGACCCAATAAGTTCAATACGGACTTAACTACAGTTCCAGCAAGGAGTGAAAAGATCCCCTGAAAAGCATGACCAGAAAACAATCACGGAACATATGTAGAATCACAGAAGTTTAAAAGTAGACGATCTGAAGAATCAAAGAAAATATTTCTCTATGAAAGAGACTTCCCGAAAAGATGGAGAGTAAACTTTAGAAATCTTTAATTTGTAATTTCAGTAAGATTTTAAAAGACATTGTATTTAATAAAAAGAATGTGGATTAGAAAAAATACTTTCAGATAAAAACTAAAATTACTGAATATAAGAATACATCAATGTAAAAGTATGAGATTAGATCACTCCCTAACACCATACACAAAAATAAGCTCAAAATGGATTAAAGACCTAAATGTAAGGCCAGAAACTATCAAACTCTTAGAAGAAAACATAGGAAGAACACTCTATGACATAAATCACAGCAAGATCCTTTCTGACCCACCTCCTAGAGTAATGGAAATAAAAACAAAAATAAACAAATGGGACCTAATGAAACTTCAAAGCTTTTGCACAGCAAAGGAAACCATAACCAAGACCAAAAGACAACCCTCAGAATGGGAGAAAACATTTGCAAATGAAGCAACTGACAAAGGATTAATCTCCAAAATTTACAAGCAGCTCATGCAGCTCAATAACAAAAAAACAAACAACCCCATCCAAAAATGGGCAGAAGACCTAAATAGACATTTCTCCAAAGAAGATATACAGAATGCCAACAAACACATGAAAGAATGCTCAACATCATTAATCATTAGAGAAATGCAAATCAAAACTACAATGAGATATCATCTCACACCAGTCAGAATGGCCATCATCAAAAAATCTAGAAACAATAAATGCTGGAGAGGGTGTGGAGAAAAGGGGACACTCTTGCACTGCTGGTGGGAATGTGAATTGGTTCAGCCACTGTGGAGAACAGTATGGAGGTTCCTTAAAAAACTACAAATAGAACTACCATATGACCCAGCAATCCCACTACTTGGCATATACCCTGAGAAAACCAAAATTCAAAAAGAGTCATGTACCAAAATGTTCATTGCAGCTCTATTTACAATAGCCAGGACATGGAAACAACCTAAGCGCCCATCATCGGATGAATGGATAAAGAAGATGTGGCACATATACACAATGGAATATTACTCAGCCTTAAAAAGAAATGAAATTGAGCTATTTGTAATGAGATGGATAGACCTAGAGTCTGTCATACAGAGTGAAGTAAGTCAGAAAGAAAAAGACAAATACCGTATGCTAACACATATATATGGAATTTAAGGGAAAAAAATGTCATGAAGAACCTAGGGGTAAGATAGGAATAAAGACGCAGACCTACTGGAGAACGGACTTGAGGGTATGGGGAGGGGGAGGGGTGAGTTTTGACAGGGCGAGAGAGAGTCATGGACATATACACACTAACAAACGTAGTAAGGTAGATAGTTGGGGGGAAGCAGCCGCAAGGCACAGGGATATTAGCTCGGTGCTTTGTGACAGCCTGGAAGGGTGGGATGGGGAGAGTGGGAGGGAGGGAGACGCAAGAGGGAAGACATATGGGAACATATGTATATGTATAGCTGATTCACTTTGTTATAAAGCAGAAACTAACACACCATTGTAAAGCAATTATACCCCAATAAAGATGTTTAAAAAAAAAAAAAAAAAAAAAAAAAAAAAAGAATACATCATTGGCACCAGCTAGGCTATTGAGTACTGCAGAAAACCAACCATGATTTGAATGCAGTGTCAAGAAACTCTCCCAAGAATAAAGTTGCATTTGTTAAGAATCTATGGGTTCTTAGCATTGTGTCAAGTACTATGAACATGCATTAACATATTTCATCCTTATAGCATAATTTTAAATAAGTACTATTATTATTCACATTTTATAGTTGAGGGAAATTGTCCATAGGAAGGATATGTTACCCAACAGCAAGCACACCATTAGTAATGCAGGCTGGATATGGGTTCAAACCCAATGTTATTTTAATCTATAGCCCATGCTCTGGTTTCAGAAGTGAGTTCCTCTAGAACATCAAGAAATGGATAGCATTTCTATACAGTATTATCTAAATTATTCTAGGCCTGGAGTCAGCAAACTTTTTCTATAAAGGACCAGAGAGCAAATATTTTCAATTTTATGGGCCATACAGTCTCTGTTACAACTACTCAACTCTGCCACTGTAGTGGGAAAGCAGCCACAGATAATATATTAATGGATGGTCGTAAATATCTCCCAACAGAACTTTATTTACAAAAGCAACTGAGCCAGATTTGGCCATAGTTTGCCATTACCTATTCTAGAGAATATAAAACTTTTAAAAATTCAAATCATATAAAATATGTTCTTTAATCCCCTTGGAAATAAAAGTTAATAACAAGAAGATCTCTAGAAAATCCTCAGACGTGTACAAGAATACTAATGACAACTTAAAATTACCAAAATACTCATCAAAAGGTGAATAAATAAACAAATAACAATATACCCATCTAATGGAGCACTATTCAGCAATAAAAAGAATGAATTTGTGCTACACACAACATAGATGAATCTCAACATTTTGTTGAGTCAAAGAAGCCAGATCATAAAAGAGTACATATTGTATGATCCTATTTATATAAAGTTTCAGAAAATTCAAACTAATTTAAAGTGACAGAAGGCAGATCAATGATTGCCTGGTGATGAAGAAGGGGGACATGGAGGCACATGCCAAAGGAATTAAGTTCTAACTGTAAAACTTCAGATATTAGCCAGCTGGAAAGGAAGACATTTGGAGAACTAGTTTCTCTTCCTTCACATCAAATTCAGTCCCTTGTCTGGGAGGCTTGCCTCAGTCAACACATGGGATTGTGACTTTGACTCTCTTTGTTCATGGAAATAGCATTAAGTGATGTGGGGAAGCACAGACAAATAAGGGAAAACAAGAATGCAGCAAAAGCAAATGTTATGAACAGCCAGTAGCTCTTTATTTAGGTTTCTATCTGTGGGACAAAGAAGACTTTTTTTTTTAAGTTACTTAGAATTTGGTTTGTTTTGATGCTTTGACATTTGTTTTTTGTTGGGTTTTTTTTTAACATTTTTATTGGAGTATAATTGCTTTACAATGATGTGTTAGTTTCTGCTGTATAACAAAGTGAATCAGCTATACATATACATACATCCCCATATCTCCTCCCTCTTGTGTCTCCCTCCCACCCTCCCTATCCTACCCCTCTAGGTGGTCACAAAGCACTGAGCTGACCTCCCTGTGCTATGCAGCTGCTTCTGTGGGACAAAGAAGATTTTTGAAAGTGGTTTTTAATCGATTTTTCTTAAACCACAATAACTATAAGATTCTAGGCATATTTTGTCAACCTCTGACTGAGACCTTTTCTCACTTATAATAATTTTATTATGTGTCTCTAAACTGGATTCAGAAAAAAAAAATGGGTGTTACATATAGGTTTTACTGACAGGAGCAGCCAGTGTAAGGAACAAAGATGAGAGAGGATTTGGTAACACAAGAAAGCATTCCCATGAAATCCTTTTCAAATGAAACTCAGGCCCTGTGCAGGAACAGTGCTGCTGGCCTGCAAAGCAAATTGGGGCCCAGATGTGAGTGCAGTTTCTTTGCAAGGATGAAGGACTAAGTTCCCTGGGGACAGATCACAGTCATAACGTGCTGACATTTGGAAACCATGGAACTCTTATAAGGCTGCTGCTGGGACAGGGCAAACCCTCACTTGACCAGCTGCTGCCATGAGATCTTTTCTGCATGTTCTTGATGTGATGCTCTGAGTTTCCTCCTCTGTGATCCAACCATTTGGTATTAGCTTATTTCTACAGGTGAATTACAAGTGAATTCATCTCTTCTTCAAATCTCTAGCAAGTGCAGAAATCCTTATAAGCCTCCGCTCCTGCATTCTAGAAGAGGCATGCCTTTATATCACCTCTGTCCCATGCGTTTAAATTATTAAACACCATTTTTAAAGTGCTTTCCTACTTCCTAGGCATCAGCCTAGTCGGCCCTCACACAGCCATGTGAGGTAAGCAAGGCCACTATTATTGCTCCCATTTTGGGATGAGGGATCAGGCTCAGGGAGGGTTAGTGGTTTGCCCTCAGTCTCAAAGGGAGCTGGCAGACACCCAATTGTTAGACAAATAACAGCGATTTACTCTCTTTAATTTGTGTTTGTACTTTGTACTAAGTGACTGACTGTATTTAGAAATGAGTTAAATGGGTGGGAGAGGGGGAAGATGGCGGAAGAGTAAGACGCGGAGATCACCTTCTTCCCCACAAATACATCAGAAATACATCTACACGTGGAACACCTCCTACAGAACACCTACTGAACGCTGGCAGAAGACCTCACACCTCCCAAAAGGCAAGAAACTCCCCACATACCTGGGTAGGGCAAAAGAAAAAAGAATAAACAGAGACAAAAGAATAGGGACGGAACCTGCACCAGTGGGAGGGAGCCGTGAAGAAGGAAAGGTTTCCACACACTAGAAACCCCTTCGTGGGCGGAGACTGTGGGTGGCGGACGGGGGGAGCTTCGGAGCTGCGGAGGAGAGCACAGCTACAGGGGTGCGGAGGGCAAAGTGGAGAGATTCCCGCACAGAGGATCGGCGCCAACCAGCACTCACCAGCCCGAGAGGCTTGTCTGCTCACCCGCCGGGGCGGGCGGGGCTGGGAGTTGAGGCTCAGGCTTCGGTCGGTCAGAGCGCAGGGAGAGGACTGAAGTTGGCAGCGTGAACACTGCCTGCAGGGGTTAGTACACCACGGCTAGCCGGGAGGGAGTCCCGGAAAACGTCCGGATCTGCTGAAGAGGCAAGAGACTTTTTCTTCCCCCTTAGTTTCCTGGTGCGCGAGGAGAGGGGATTAAGAGCGCTGCTTAAAGGAGCTCCAGAGACGGGCACGAGCCGCGGCTAACAGCGCGGACCCCAGAGACAGGCCTGAAACGCTAAGGCTGCTGCTACCGCCACCAAGAAGCCTGTGTGCGAGCACAGGTCACTCTCCACACTTCCCTTCCGGGGAGGCTGTGCAGCCTGCCACTGCCAGGGTCCCGGGATCCAGGGACAACTTCCCCGGGAGAACACACGGCATGCCGTCACCGCAGCAGGCTCGCTCCGCACTCTGTCCCCTCCCTCCCCCCGTCCTGAGTGAGCCAGAGCCCCCGAATCAGCTGCTCCTTTAACCCTGTTGTGTCTGAGCGAAGAACAGACGCCCTCAAGTAACCTACACATAGACATGGGGCCAAATCCAAAGCTGAACCCCGGGAGCTGTGCGAACAAAGAAGAGAAAGGGAAATCTCTCCCAGCAGCCTCAGGAGCAGCGGATTAAATTTCCACAATCAACTTCATGTGCCCTGCATCTGTGGAATACCTGAATAGACAACGAACCATCCCAAATTGAGGAGGTGACCTTTAGGAGCAAGATAGGTTATTTTTTCCCCTTTTCCGCTTTTTGTGAGCATGTATGTGTATGCTTCTGTGTGAGATTTTGTCTGTATAGCTTTGCTTTCACCATTTGTCCTAGGGTTCTATCCGTCCCTTGTTTTTTGTTTTGTTTTTTACTTAAAAATTTTTTTCTTAATAATTATTTTTCTTTTTAATAACTTTATTTTATTTTGCCTTACTTTATTTTCTTTTCTTTTATCCTCTTTCTTTCTGTCTGTCTACTTTTTCTCCCTTTTATTCTGAGCCATGTGAATGAAAGGCTCTTGGTGGTGCTGCCAGGAGTCACTGCTGTGCCTCTGAGGTGGGAGAGCCAACTTCAGGACATTGGTCCAAAAGAGACCTCCCAGCACCACAAAATGTCAAACAGCGAAAATCTCCCAGAGATCTCCATCTCAACACCAATACCCAGCTTCACTCAACGACCAGCAAGCTACAGTGCTGGACACCCTACGCCAAACAACTAGCAAGACAGGAACACAACCCCACCCATTAGCAGAGAGGCTGCCTAAAATCATAATAAGTCTACAGACAGCCCAAAACACAACACCAGATGTGGACCTGCCCACCAGGAAGACAAGATCCAGCCTCATCCACCAGAACACAGGCAGTAGTCTCCTCCACCAGGAAGCCTACAAACCCACTGAACCAACTTTAGCCACTGGGGACAGATACCAAAAACAACAGGAACTAGGAACCTGCAGGCTGCAGAAAGGAGACCCCAAACACAGTAAGAAAAGCAAAATGAGAAGACAGAAAAACACACAGCAGATGAAAGAGCAAGATAAAAACCCACCAGACCACAACGCTATGAGACTAGATATCAATTACAGGAAAAGATCTGTAAAAAATACAAACACATGGAGGCTAAACAATACACTACTTAATAACGAAGTGATCACTGAAGAAATCAAAGAGGAAATAAAAAAATACCTAGAAACAAATGACAATGGAGACACGACGACCCAAAACCTATGGGATGCAGCAAAAGCAGTTCTAAGAGGGAAGTTTATAGCAACACAATCCTACCTTAAGAAACAGGAAACATCTCAAATAAACAACCTAATCTTGCACCTAAAGCAATTAGAGAAAGAAGAACAAAAAAACCCCAAAGTTAGCAGAAGGAAATAAATCATAAAGATCAGATCAGAAATAAATGAAAAAGAAATGAAGAAATGATTGCAAAGATCAGTAAAATTAAAAGCTGGTTCTTTGAGAAGATAAACAAAATTGACAAACCATTAGCCAGACTCATCAAGAAAAAAAGGGAGAAGACTCAAATCAATAGAAATAGAAATGAAAAAGGAGAAGTAACAACTGACACTGCAGAAATACAAAAGATCATGAGAGATTACTACAAGCAACACTATGCCAATAAAATGGACAACCTGGAAGAAATGGACAAATTCTTAGAAATGCACAACCTGCCAAGACTGAATCAGGAGGAAATAGAAAATATGAACAGACCAATCACAAGCACTGAAATTGAGACTGTGATTAAAAATCTTCCAACAAACAAAAGCCCAGGATGATATGGATTCACAGGTGAATTCTATCAAACATTTAGAAAAGAGCTAACACCTATCCTTCTCAAACTCTTCCAAAATATAGCAGAGGGAGGAACACTCCCAAACTCATTCTACAAGGCCACCATCACCCTGATACCAAAACCAGACAAAGATGTCACAAAGAAAGAAAACTACAGGCCAATATCACTGATGAACATAGATGCAAAAATCCTCAACAAAATACTAGCAAACAGAATCCAACAACACATTAAAAGGATCATACGCCATGATCAAGTGGGGTTTATTCCAGGAATGCAAGGATTATTCAATATACACAAATCAATCAACGTGATACACCATATTAACAAATTGAAGGAGAAAAACCATATGATCATCACAATAGATGCAGAAAAAGCTTTCCACAAAATTCAACACCCATTTATGATAAAAACCCTCCAGAAAGTAGGCATAGAGGGAACTTTCCTCAACATAATAAAGGCCATATATGACAAACCCACAGCCAACATCGTCCTCAATGGTGAAAAACCGAAACCATTTCCACAAAGATCAGGAACAAGACAAGGTTGCCCACTCTCACCACTCTTATTCAACATAGTTTTGGAACTTTTAGCCGCAGCAATCAGAGAAGAAAAGGAAATAAAAGGAATCCAAATCAGAAAAGAAGAAGTAAAGCTGTCACTGTTTGCAGATGACATGATACTATACATACAGAATCCTAAAGATGCTACCAGAAAACTACTAGGGCTAATCAATGAATTTGGTAAAGTAGCAAGATACAAAATTAATGCACAGAAATCTCTGGCAATCCTATACACTAATGATGAAAAATCTGAAAGTGAAGTCAAGAAAACACTCCCATTTACCATTGCAACAAAAAGAATAAAATATCTAGGAATAAACCTACCTAAGGAGACAAAAGACCTGTATGCAGAAAATTATAAGACACTGATGAAAGAAATTAAAGATGATACAAATAGATGGAGAGATATACCATGTTCTTGGATTGGAAGAATCAACATTGTGAAAATGACTCTAGTACTGAAAGCAATCTACAGATTCAATGCAATCCCTATCAAACTACCAGAAACTAACACACCAATGTAAAGCAATTATACTCCAATAAAGATGTAAAAAAAAAAAAAGAAACATCATGTGGTTCAGCATGAGCTTGTCAAGTAGGAAAGAGCGAAGCTGGATGAGAAATTAGGCCAGGAGGTGAAGCCCAATGAAAAGGAATCTACTTTGTGCTAAAGAGTCTAGACTTGAGGGGGAGGAGGAGTTGGAGGAAGGTGGTCAAAAGGTACAAACTCCCAGTTATAGAATAAACAAGTACCAGGGATGTAAAGTTCAAAATGATGACTACAGTTAACACTGTGGTATGATACATTTGATAGTAGTTAAGAGAGTAGATCCTAAAAGTTCTCATCACAAGGAAAAAAGACTTTTGTTTTTGTTTTTAATCAATATGAGATGATGGATGTTCACTAATTTTATTGTGGTAATAATTTCATGATGTATGTAAGTCAAATCATTATGCTGTATACTTTAAACATGTAAAGTGCTGTATGTCAATTATATCTCAATAAAACTGAGGGTAGGGGGAGAATCTAGACTTGAATCTGGAAGCCAAGGAAGTCACTGATGTATTTTAAGTACAGAAGTGACATGATTTGATTGGTGTTTGAAATCGCTGGCTTCACTGTAGATGATGGAGTGAAATGAGGGAAGACAGATCAGGCTTTGCAGTGGTTATGGTAAGAAGTAATGAGATTAAATCTAGATGTGAGAGGTCATTAGGAAATAGCATAGATGGGACTTAATAACATTGCGTGCTCATGGGGCAGGGGTTGGGATGAAGGATGAGTCCAGCAGGATGCCCAGGATTCTAACCTAGCAATGATTTACCTCATGGTATTCTTTTCCAAGAATAAGCCTTAGTGGGGGAGGTTCAAGAAGCAGACTGGGGGTGAGGAGGTAATAGAATAATTCATTTCATTTTGGATATACTGAGTTGAAATGACTGTGGGTCATTCAGGTAGAAATACCCAATTGGCAGATAATAATAATATGGATCTGGCTGTCAGAAGAGACAATTGGACAAGAGAAAAAGATTTCAGAGCTATGAGTTACATGTGGTAGTTCACCTACCAAGGGTGCAGATGAGATAACTCATGGGGAATTAGAAAGGGGAAAGGAAAGCCAAGGTGAGCATGAAGCTCTGAGGAGTACCAATGTTAGATGATCAGTGAAGAAACAGGACCTGTCAGACAGAATTCAAAGAGGGAGTCAAAGGGGCTGAGATGGGTCAGGAAAGCAATATCCGAAAAGTTAAGAGAGGTGCACCAAAATGATGGAGAGTTCAAAACAAGGCCTGAAACCTCTCTTGTGGCTCTTAGGAAAAGCACACATCACCTTTTCGAGGGCAGTGTTTTGGAGTGATGGAAGTTGCAAACTAGAATGGAAGGAGGTGAGAGGCTGAATAGAAAGACTATTTCCCAGTAGTATAAAGTTAATAATGTTGCTCATGGTAAACATTTTGAATAATACCAAAAAAGTAAAAAGAAGGAATGCAAATTAACTATAACCCCCCCATAATCATTACTAACACTTTAGTGTACAACTCTTTAATCTCTTTCCTAGTAAAAATTTTCACATAATTTAATAATCTTTCATATACTCCTATCTCTCCCCCAAATTCTTGATCCACGGTTTCAAATTCCTTCCCATTGAACATCTAACTTACATTCTAAATTTAGTTCCACATCTTCAGTCCCAAGTAGAACCCCCCCCATCCAACCCCCCCCCACCCCCCGCCCTGCGCTGGCTTTGCTCTTCCAGTTAATGACAAGACCATTCTTTGACTCAAGCCTTGGAGCCACCTTTGACTCCTTCTTCCATGTCAACTCCCACAGCCAATTAGGCACCAAGGTCAGTGAGTTAAACCCCTGTGGTATTTCTCTGATTCATCTGTTCTTTGTGTACCCACCATGTTGATGAGCTCCCTCACTCATAACCTCATCTCTCCGTGACTAGACTTCTGGATAAGCCTCCTAGATGACCTCCTTGCTTCCTGTCGCTATTCTTTCTTACTGCTTGATTGACAGTCCCCGAGTACCACATTATCAAGTCACTCTCCTGATGGAGACTTTCAGTGGCTTCCCATTGCCCACCAAAGTAAGCACCAACTTCCCACCCCAGCATTCAGGATTCCCCGAAATGTAATTTATTCTCCATCTAAATACTCCCACAAATATATTTTTCCCTTCTAAACTCTGACTCTCCTTCTTTTGATAGTTTACCTACCCATCGGTTGTAGGTTGAATTGTGTCTTCCCCAAATTCATATGTTGAAGTCCTAACACTGAGTACCTCAGAATGTGACTGTATTTGAAGATCCGGCCTTTAAAGAGGTAGTTAAGATAAAATGAGGTCATATGGGTGGGCCCTCATCCAATATTACTAATGTCCTTAAAAGAAGAGGAGATTATGATGCAGACCTAGGGACAACCCTGTGAGGACACAGCAAGAAGCTGTCTCTAAGTCAAGGAAAGAGGCTGCCAAAGAAACCAAACCTGCCAACACCTTGCTCTTGGACTTTTAGCCTCCAGGACTGTGAGAAAATAAACTTTTGCTGTTCTTTTCTGTTGTTGGTACATTGTTGTGGCTGCCTAGCAAACTAATGTACCACCCTTCAAGGTCCACATCTGTTTTCAAATTCTCCACGTGACATTTTCTGTTCTCTCTCCTTGGGACTTATATGACCGTCTGTTACTGCTTATTTGCTTATTTATTTGCTTATTCGTCCTTCTGTGTGGTATCTGGGATTCTGCCTCGTCCCCCACAATAGACTACTTTTTATTCATCTCTAAGGCATCATTGTGCCTAACTCAGAGCCTTGCAAGTGGTAAGTATTCAAAAACCACATACTGGATTCTAGTAAAAAGAATTTTGTTGCAGAATAATTCATTTAAATATTTCTGTATTCCAAAAAAAAAAGGAACCAGATAAATCATTGTAAGCAGTAACAAAAATGTCATACATTTTCTAGAAACTCTAGGTACCAAGGTACCAAGCATTTTCCTCTGACACTGAATATCCAAGGAAAGAAAGTTATTAGGCAAACCAAAATAAATATCTATTATTTTAAAAGTGTACATAGGTAAGTTTTTCCCTTTTTACACTGTAACATGCTATAAGTCCATGGCTAGTCAGTGTAGCAGAGTGAAACAAGCATTCGTTTATGAGTCAGACTAACCTGGTTCCACACCTGGCTCTGCCATTTACTGGCTATATAACCATTATTAGAGTAGCTCACCTCTCCAACTCTGCTTCCTTCCCTGTAGGATGGAAATGTCCAAAACTGTTTTATAGGATTGCTGTGAGGAGTGAATTAGAAATAAGATTAGAGAACCTGGTTGGAGTCCCAGCTTTCCACCATTATCAGCTAAGTGACCTGTGACAAATTACTCAATCGCTCTAAGCCTAAATTTTCTCAACTATAAAAGGAGGATGATGATAATAATAGTTCCAAGCTAATAAGGCTGATGACTTGGGTGCCTGAAACAGTCTATAGTCAATATATGTCAAGTAATATGATAAGTCAATATTAAAGTGTCTAATGCAGAGCCTACCACATAGAGGATATCCAATAAGTAGCACTTTTATTATTATTACTTTTACCAGGAGGATTTACATCAAAAGTACAACTACTATCATGAGGGAAAAGTAGTCTTTTATTACATCCAATTATAGTTTCTAAGGGAGGACTCTAGTATTTGAAGGAATTTAATCTTCTCCCAAATGAAACTGGTTTTGAGCTAGAGCACTGACACCACAATATGTAATCTCATCACTTTTAATCTCTTCTACTGATAGCTTTGGTGTCTGTGGTTACCGCCCTCTTTTAGCAGCCAGAACTCTACATGATAGAGTTATTTCATGCAATGGTAGACAGAGAGATAAAGCTCTTGGTGAAACTGGCTCAGTTATATGACAAAATGGGCTGTTCCCTCAGCCTAAAACACTGATATGTAACTGGGCCCCTCAGCATGAAGCCACAAGAGCTTTCAGACAGAAAAACTCTAGAAGGGTCCAAACCAGGGAATAACAAAGGATATTCAAAAAATTTATCTTTTGTTTTCTAAGGTTTATACACCCCTTTCTGGAATACAGAGGAAAAGCATAAACGGACAATAATTTTTTTCAATAGTTAGTACTTACATATGGGTTTTGGTATTAGCACAGGACTATTAACTCTCTTCTCAAATCTCCACTGTATTGAATACTCTACTGTGTCAAGCACATAATAAGAGCTTAGTAAATATTCCTTGAATTTCAATTAATCACTAAATTAATATCTATTTCAATGACTTCAGTAAAATAAAATCTTAGATAATGTGTCAACCAGAATGGGACGGCAGGAATTCATCACATGATCTGCTTAAAAAAGTAACTAATGAGAAATAAACTTATTGCATCCAAACAACATTTATTCTGTATCTATAATATGCCAAGTACATAGGCTTTCAAAAAATAAAGATATATTAGATTCTCTATCCTCTCAAGAGGATTAAATAAATAGATAAATCCTCAATTCAATGGGCTCTCAAGGAAAAGAGAATTCTAGAAGGGCTCTGCTCCCTTCCCACCACCTTCCTCCATGAACAGTGGGGCAAAGTTGTAAGAAAGGGAAAGCCCAGCTTCTGGCCTTCTCTGTCCCGCTACCCCTCTTCTCTCCACTAGCTCTTGGCGGAGTAGTCTCTGACTTTGTGCAGTGGAATTTCTGGAGCGAAACCTCAGAGTCGTAGAACAATGGAGCCAGAGGCCATCTTAGAGGTCTCCTTGCCCTGTGGTTCTCAAACCCTTGGGGGCATATCAGCTCACTTGTGGATATCTTTCAAAACAACACTTGCCTGTCCCCCCAGGCTCAGATATGTCCTGGATGGTGTGAGGGGTAAAATATGCCTGCAGCACTGTCCCCAGTTGAGAACCACTGGTAAAACCCAAGATTTTGACATAGTCCACAGGAAACACGAGGAACCTGCCCAAGATCACAGTGGAACCTCAAATCCAGGTCTGCTTACTCCAAATACTAATCCTTCTCTAACCCTGGAATCCCAAGTTGAGCTTTAGGAAGTCTGGTGACCCTCCTAAAATTGTATACAAAATTTGGATATGTGTGAATATGTACATTTAACTAGGGATAGGGTCCATGGCTTTTAACAAACTCTCAAAAAGATCCATCACCCAAAAATTTAAGAAACATAAGTTCAAATTTGCATTGGCTGCTTCCCAGGCAATTCTGCAAAATGTCTGGGTAGAGTAAGACAGGACCAGCTATGTTTGACTGGGGGTTAAAACCCTCACATCATGAGATATGAAGAATGCAGTATGAGCCCCGCTGTATAAGAACTCCTCAGTGTACCCCTGGACTTTTGCCTGAATTTTCCTTGTTATATATAATTATGTATATAATAAAATATATAATTAGTTTTCCCTATTTGAATACAGATGCCCCTGGAGAAATAAAACAAGTCATTACCACACGCAATGGAGATGAAGTCATCATATAGCTTCCCATGGAGGGAGCTATGGAGGAGCTGAAAGCAGATTTGGAGGATGTGAAGGAGGCAGTGGGACCGCAGGGACACCACACCCAGAGGAACGGGGACAGCCTGACAGAGAAAGGAGAATGAAAATAGGAGACAAGTGGGCCTCAAAAGCCCAAAGCATCCCTGTTTTCCTTTTATGACAGCCCTGCAAGATATAAATCTAAACCCAGTGCAAAAGATCAGAAGCCTCATGAGCAAACTGATTATTTGACTGAGACCACTCTAAGCCCTGTGGCATTCTCCATCAAACAAATAAATAGGTAAGTAAAAAATAAATACATCACATGACAGCCAGAGAAACATCATGTTGCCCTGAAGGATTCCACTAGCACCTGACAGAGTCAGCTAGAAGCTGGCACATCGTCTAGAAATGAGAGCTCACTGAAGATGCTCCCTCATTGGCAGCCGAAGCCACGTGGCTTCCCACTGCCTCTTTACATGCCTGCATCAGTGGCTCCATGCCTTCTGCTCTCACTGAACTGTGAGACCCAGAGAGCCAGCGGAAGCAACCACGTTTGCTAAATAATCCGCTACTCCAGCCCTTTGGACCTTACCCACACCTTACACTTAGGGGCAGTTAGCCACCTGTACACAACCTACAGAGGGATCTGGCAGATCACTGCGGGAAAAATTTTATTCTCTTGAGTGCCATAGACCCTGCTGATGAGTCACCCCCCGACAGCTGTTTGCACAGCTAAAGAGCTCCTCCTGCTGAATTCTCATCAAGGAGCTAGCTGCG